>NW_017189516.1:53678659-53793217 GCF_001704415.2 Capra hircus | reverse complement strand
TTTTCTAACGCCCTTCAGCCTGACATCTCCTTCCATTACTCAGGCAATACTATTAAATAGTAATTTTCTGTGCCAAATCAGGGGGGGCAACTAGCAGAGCATTCTGAAAATCTTTAGGGAAAAGCCGTGAGGCTTAAGCCAGATGATCCTGCTTTCCAAAATTAAGTTCGTTCAAACCATCTAAGGTCTATGCAGTTCCTAAGTGAAGTCTGTAGCGTTTGTTTTGTGTTCGCATGAGGTGTGTTCCTTAGTAGCTGTCACCTGGGGCAAGTGTTAAAACAAACGATTATGTCAACTTAGTATACATCTTAATTCTTACCTCTAGGCAGCTGCTATCCAACAGAAATATTAGTGGAAGCCACATACATGATTGTTAAATTTTCTGAGTTATCACATATGAAAAAGAAACGTGAAAATTAATTTTAATATTTACATTTGTATTATTTAAAGAACATATTTTATTTTAATGGTATTTAAATAGCACTATGTATTACTTCAGTTCAGTTCCAGTACTCAGTCATGTCTGACTCTTTTGCGACCAATGAACGGGCAGCATGCCAGGCTTTTTTTTCCCCCCGTCCGATCATCAAACTCGGAAGCTGTTGCCCAAACTCATGTCCATTGAGGCAGTGATGCCGTCCAACATCTCAGTTCTCTTGTCTGCCCTTCGTCTTCTGCCTTCTATCTTTCCAGCATCAGGTGTGCTTTTCTATATGAGTCGGCCTCTTCGAATCAAGTGGCCAAAGTATTGCGAGCTTCAGCTTCAGCATCAGTCCTTCCAATGAATGTTCATAGACTGCACTTCCTTTAGAACTTACTGGTTTGATCACCTTACAATCCAAGCGGACTCTCCAGGGAATCTTCTCCAACACCATAGTCGGGGGCGCCAGCGGTCCACCCCAGAAAGCTGAGCAGCAGGGGCAGAAAAGGTGACAAGCCGCGGCGATCGTGCTCGCCAAACTCCTGAGCTACTCAGAACTGGGAAGGGCACAAAGCGCAGTCCCAGTCGAACTTGTGCCTCTGAGGGCTGCCTGAGCGCCGAACCTGAGCGGCTTGGACCGGGGAAGTGCACGCAGCCTAGGGCCGGCCTCAGACGGTTCCCGGCTGAGCATCGTAGAGCCAGAGTGGTTTGTGCGCCGCGAGAAAGGACAGGTCAAGCGGGGCTGAGACACTGTGAGCACACGACAGTGCTATTTGTTTGCAGCATCCCCCTCCCCACAGCGCGACTGAACTAGTGAGCCTAAAAAACCAGCAAACAGAAGTTAAACAGAGGGAACCACCTTGGAAGTGATCCCACACGGCCCATAACATCAGAGAAGGACCAGATATATTTTTGACTATTTTTAAAATCATTCCTTTTTTTTTTTTGGCTTTTTTTTCCTAACTTTTTTTTAATTGTTAAGTCTTCTATTTCTCCTCTAATTTTTATTTCTATAACCTATTATTACTATTTTTAAAAAAAAGAAGACTTTTTTTTTTTTTAAGGCAAACACCATATTTAGTCCTTGGATGGTTGTTGGTGTTTTTTTTTGTTTGTTTGTTTGTTTTTTAATAATTCTTTTTTTCTTTCTTCCTTTTTCCTTCTGCTTCTCTTTAATATTGTATCTTTGAAAATCCAACCTCTACTCTAGAGTTTTAATCTTTGCTCTTAGGTTTTTGTTGTCAATTTTGTACATTTAAAAACCCAAACTTCACTACCCAAGTTTATCTGAGAGCGAGATTACTGGCTTGACCACTCTCTCCTCCTCTGGACTCTCCTTTTTCTCCACCAGGTGGCCTCTGTCTCTTTTCTCCCCCATCTCTTCTCTATCCAACTCTGTGAATCTCTGTGTGTTCCAGACGGTGGAGAACACCTAAGGAACTGGTTACTGGCAGGATTTGTCTCTCTCCTACTCATTCCTCTCTCTTATCCTCCTGGTCACCTCTGTCTACTTCCTCCCTCTCCTCTGCCCCGTATAACTCTGTAAATACCTCTGAGCGGTCCAGACTATAGAGCGCACATAAGGAAGTGACTACTGGCTAGCTTGCTCTCTCCTCTTTTGATCTCACCGCATCTCATTCCAGTTACCTCTAACTACCCCCTCCATCTTCTCTTCTCCTTGTAGCTCAGTGAACCTCTCTGAGTGTCCCTCAATGTGGAGAAACTTTTCATCTTTAACCTAGATGTTTTATCATCGGTGCTGTATAGATGGAGAAGTATAGAGGCTACTGTAAAAATAAAACTGAAAACCAGAAGCAGGAGGCTTAAATCCAAAGCCTGAAAACATTAGAGAACTCTTGAATTCAGGGAACATTAAGCAATAGGAGCTCATCAAATGCCTTCATACCTACACCAAAACCAAGCTCCACCCAAGGGCCAACAAGTTCCAAAACAAGACATACCACACAAATTCTCCAGCAACACAGGAACACTCCCCTGAGCTTCAATATACAGGCAGCTCAAAATTATTCCAAAACCTTTGATGTCTCATAACCCATTACGGGTCACTCCACTGCACTCCAGAGAGAAGAAACCCAGCTCCACCCACCAAAACTCCAACACAAGCCTCCCTAACCAGGAAACCTTGACAAGCCACTGATAGAACCCCACCCAAAGTGAGGAAGCTCCATAATAAAGAGAACTCCACAGATTACCAGAATATAAAAAGGCCACCCCAAACGCAGCAATATAACCAAGATGAAGAGACAGAGGAATACTCAGCAGGTAAAGGAACAGGAGAGTTGCCCACCGAACCAAACAAAAGAGGAAGAAGTAGGGAATCTACCAGAGAAGGAATTCCGAATATTGATAGTGAAAATGATCCAAAATCTTGAAATCAAAATGGAATCACAGATAAATAGCCTAGAGACAAGGATTGAGAAGATGCAAGAAAGGTTTAATAAGGACCTAGAAGAAATAAAAAAGAGTCAAAATATAATGAATAATGCAATAAATGAGATCAGAAACACTCTGGAGGCAACAAATAGTAGAATAACTGAGGCAGAAGATAGGATTAGTGAAATAGAAGATAGAATGGTAGAAATAAATGAATCAGAGAGGAAACAAGAAAAACAAATTAAAAGAAACGAGGACAATCTCAGAGACCTCCAGGACAATATGAAACGCTCCAACATTCGAATTATAGGAGTCCCAGAAGAAGAAGACAGAAAGAAAGATCATGAGAAAATCCTTGAGGAGATAATAGTTGAAAACTTCCCTAAAATGGGGAAGGAAATAATCACCCAAGTCCAAGAAACACAGAGAGTTCCAAATAGGATAAACCCAAGGCGAAACACCCCAAGACACATATTAATCAAATTAACAAAGATCAAACACAAAGAACAAATATTAAAAGCAGCAAGGGAAAAACAACAAATAACACACAAGGGGATTCCCATAAGGATAACAGCTGATCTTTCAATAGAAACTCTTCAGGCCAGGAGGGAATGGCAAGACATACTTAAAGTGATGAAAGACAATAACCTACAGCCCAGATTACTGTACCCAGCAAGGATCTCATTCAAATACGAAGGAGAAATCAAAAGCTTTACAGACAAGCAAAAGCTGAGAGAATTCAGCACCACCAAACCAACTCTCCAACAAATTATAAAGGATATTCTCTAGACAGGAAACATGAAAAGGGTGTATAAACCCGAACCCAAAACAATAAAGTAAATGGTAATGGGATCATACTTATCAATAATTACCTTAAACGTAAATGGGTTGAACGCCCCAACCAAAAGACAAAGACTGGCCGAATGGATACAAAAACAAGACCCCTCTATATGCTGCTTACAAGAGACCCACCTCAAAACAAGGGACACATACAGACTGAAAGTGAAGGGCTGGAAAAAGATATACCACGCAAATAGAGACCAAAAGAAAGCAGGAGTGGCAATACTCATATCCGATAAAATAGACTTTAAAACAAAGGCTGTGAAAAGAGACAAAGAAGGCCACTACATAATGATCAAAGGAACAATCCAAGAAGAAGACATAACAATTATAAATATATATGCACCCAATATAGGAGCACCGCAATATGTAAGACAAATGCTAACAAGTATGAAAGGGGAAATCAACAATAACACAATAATAGTGGGAGACTTTAATACCCCACTCACACCTATGGACAGATCAACTAAACAGAAAATTAACAAAGAAACGCAAATTTAAATGATACATTAGATCAGTTAGACCTAATTGATATCTATAGGACATTTCACCCCAAAACAATGAATTTCACCTTTTTTTCGAGTGCTCATGGAACCTTCTCCAGGATAGATCACATCCTGGGCCATAAATCTAAACTTGATAAATTCAAAAAAATCGAAATCATTCCAAGCATCTTTTCTGACCATAATGCATTAAGATTAGATCTCAATTACAGGAGAAAAACTATTAAAAATTCCAACATATGGAGGTTGAACAACACACTTCTGAATAACCAACAAATCACAGAAGAAATCAAAAAAGAAATCAAAATATGCATAGAAACTAATGAAAATGGAAACACAACAACCCAAAACCTGTGGGACACTATAAAAGCAGTGCTAAGAGGAAAGTTCATAGCAATACAGGCATACCTCAAGAAACAAGAAAAAAGTCAAATAAATAACCTAACTCTACAACTAAAGCAACTAGAAAAGGAAGAATTGGAGAACCCCAGAGTTAGTAGAAGGAAAGAAATCTTAAAAATTAGGGCAGAAATAAATGCAAAAGAAACAAAAGAGACCATAGCAAAAATCAACAAAGCCAAAAGCTGGTTCTTTGAAAGGATAAATAAAATTGACAAACCATTAGCCAGACTCATCAAGAAGCAAAGAGAGAAAAATCAAATCAATAAAATTAGAAATGAAAATGGAGAGATCACAACAGACAACACAGAAATACAAAGGATCATAAGAGACTACTATCAGCAGTTGTATGCCAATAAAATGGACAACGTGGAAGAAATGGACAAATTCTTAGAAAAGTACAATTTTCCAAAACTGAACCAGGAAGAAATAGAAAATCTTAACAGACCCATCACAAGCACGGAAATTGAAACTGTAATCAGAAATCTTCCAGCAAACAAAAGCCCAGGTCCAGATGGATTCACAGCTGAATTCTACCAAAAATTTTGAGAAGAGCTAACACCTATCCTCCTCAAACTCTTCCAGAAAATTGCAGAGGAAGGTAAACTTCCAAACTCATTCTATGAGGCCACCATCACCCTAATACCAAAACCTGACAAAGATGTCACAAAAAAAGAAAACTACAGGCCAATATCACTGGTGAACATAGATGCAAAAATCCTCAACAAAATTCTAGCAATCAGAATCCAACAACACATTAAAAAGATCATACACCATGACCAAGTGGGCTTTATCCCAGGGATGCAAGGATTCTTCAATATCCGCAAATCAATCAATGTAATTCACCACATTAACAAATTGAAAAATAAAAACCATATGATTATCTCAATAGATGCAGAGAAGGCCTTTGACAAAATTCAACATCCATTTATGATAAAAACTCTCCAGAAAGCAGGAATAGAAGTAACATACCTCAACATAATAAAAGCTATATATGACAAACCCACAGCAAACATTATCCTCAATGGTGAAAAATTGAAAGCATTTCCCCTAAAGTCAGGAACAAGACAAGGGTGTCCACTTTCACCGCTACTATTCAACATAGTTCTGGAAGTTTTGGCCACAGCAATCAGAGCAGAAAAAGAAATCAAAGGAATCCAAATTGGAAAAGAAGAAGTAAAACTCTCACTGTTTGCAGATGACATGATCCTCTACATGGAAAACCCTAAAGACTCCACCAGAAAATTACTAGAGCTAATCAATGAATATAGTAAAGTTGCAGGATATAAAATCAACACACAGAAATCCCTTGCATTCCTATACACAAATAATGAGAAAATAGAAAAAGAAATTAAGGAAACAATTCCATTCACCATTGTAACGAAAAGAATAAAATACTTAGGAATATATCTACCTAAAGAAACTAAAGACCTATATATAGAAAACTATAAAACACTGATGAAAGAAATCAAAGAGGACACTAATAGATAGAGAAATATACCATGTTCATGGATCAGAAGAATTAATATAGTGAAAATGAGTATACTACCCAAAGCAATTTACAAATTCAATGCAATCCCTATCAAGCTACCAGCCACATTTTTCACAGAACTAGAACAAATAATTTCAAGATTTGTATGGAAATACAAAAAACCTCGAATAGCCAAAGCAATCTTGAGAAAGAAGAATGGAACTGGAGGAATCAACTTGCCTGACTTCAGGCTCTACTACAAAGCCACAGTCATCAAGACAGTATGGTACTGGCACAAAGACAGACATATAGATCAATGGAACAAAATAGAAAGCCCAGAGATAAATCCACACACATATGGACACCTTATCTTTGACAAAGGAGGCAAGAATATACAATGGAGTAAAGACAATCTCTTTAACAAGTGGTGCTGGGAAAACTGGTCAACCACTTGTAAAAGAATGAAACTAGATCACTTTCTATAACCGCACACAAAAATAAACTCAAAATGGATTAAAGATCTAAATGTAAGATCAGAAACTATAAAACTCCTAGAGGAGAACATAGGCAAAACACTCTCCGACATAAATCACAGCAGGATCCTCTATGATCCACCTCCCAGAATTCTGGAAATCAAAGCAAAAATAAACAAATGGGATCTAATTAAAATTAAAAGCTTCTGCACAAGAAAGGAAAATATAAGCAAGGTGAAAAGACAGCCTTCTAAATGGGAGAAAATAATAGCAAATGAAGCAACTGACAAACAACTAATCTCAAAAATATACAAGCAACTCATGCAGCTCAATTCCAGAAAAATAAACGACCCAATCAAAAAATGGGCCAAAGAACTAAATAGACATTTCTCCAAAGAAGACATACAGATGGCTAACAAACACATGAAAAGATGCTCAACATCACTCATTATTAGAGAAATGCAAATCAAAACCACAATGAGGTACCACTTCACACCAGTCAGAATGGCTGTGATCCAAAAATCTGCAAGCAATAAATGCTGGAGAGGGTGTGGAGAAAAGGGAACCCTCCTACACTGTTGGTGGGAATGCAAACTAGTACAGCCACTATGGAGAACAGTGTGGAGATTCCTTAAAAAATTGCAAATAGAACTACCTTATGACCCAGCAATCCCACTGCTGGGCATACACACCAAGGAAACCAGAATTGAAAGAGACACATGTACCCAATGTTCATCGCAGCACTGTTTATAATAGCCAGGACATGGAAACAACTTAGATGTCCATCAGTAGATGAATGGATAAGAAAGCTGTGGTACATATACACAATGGAGTATTACTCAGCTGTTAAAAAGAATTCATTTGAATCAGTTCTGATGAGATGGATGAAACTGGAGCCGATTATACAGAGTGAAGTAAGCCAGAAACAAAAACACCAATACAGTATACTAACACATATATATGGAATTTAGGAAGATGGCAATGACGACCCTGTATGCAAGACAGAAAAAAGACACAGATGTGTATAACGGACTTTTGGACTCAGAGGGAGAGGGAGAGGATGGGATGATTTGGGAGAATGGCATTCTAACATGTATACTATCATGTAAGAATTGAATCGCCAGTCTATGTCTGACGCAGGATACAGCATGCTTGGGGCTGGTGCATGGGGATGACCCGGAGAGATGTTATGGGGAGGGGAGTGGGAGGGGGGTTCATGTTTGGGAACGCATGTAAGAATTAAAGATTTTAAAATTTAAAAAATAAAAAACTAAAAAAAAAAATAAAATAAAAAAATAAAAGTGGGGAGTGGGCATCCTAGTCTTGTTCCTGATCTTAGAGGAAAAGTTTTCGGCTTTTCACCATTCACTATGATGTTAACTGTGGGCTTGTCATATATGACCCTTGCTATGTTGAGGTACATTCCTTCTATACCTAATTTATTGAGAATTCTTTTATTGTGAAAGTGAGAAGGCAATGGCACCCCATTCCAGTACTCTTGCCTGGAAAATCCCATGGATGGAAAAGCCTGGTGGGCTGCAGTCCATGGGGTCGCGAAGAGTCAGACACGACTGAGCGACTTCACTTTGACTTTTCACTTTCATGCATTGGAGAAGGCAATGGCAACCCACTCCAGTGTTCTTGCCTGGAGAATCCCAGGGACAGAGGAGCCTGTTGGGCTGCCGTCTATGGGGTCGCGCAGAGTCAGACATGACTGATGCGACTCAGCAGCAGCAGCAGCAGCAGTATGTTGAATTTTGTCAAATAATTTTCTGCATCCATTGAGACAATCATAGGATTTTTTCCCTTCATTTTGTTAATATGGTATATCACATTCATTGATTTGCGTGTGTTTAACCATTCTTGCATCCCACGGATAAATCCCACTTGACCATGGTATACGATTCTTTGAAAGCACTGGTTGAGTTTGGTTTGCTAATATTTTGTTGAGGAGTTTTACATCTATGTTCATCAGAGATACTGCTCTGTAATTTTCTTGTAGTTTCACATGAATCCTTATTAAGACGTATTCTGGAGAAGTCAGAGTAAGAGTAGGAGGTGATATGATGCTGGAAGCAGAGATTGGGTGATGCATTTCAAAGATTCAGGAAGAGGCCAGAAGGCAAAGAATACTGATGTCCACTAGAAGGCTGGAGGAAAAGAAGGAATGGATTCTCCCTGGAGACTCCAGAAGGAACCAGCACTGCAGCATCTTGACATTAGCCCAGTGAAACTGACTTTGAGTTTCTTGCCTCCAGAACAGTAGGAGAATAAGCTATTATATTTGTTACAACAGCAATAGAAAACTAATACACTTCCTTGCTCCCTACAGATTTTTATCTCTTAAAAAGTACTTGCAACCTCAACGTGTCCTTCTGGGGGAATCTAAACTATAATACTCACATCTTTGCTCTACTAGCTGTCCCCTTCTTACCACTCCAGGCAGCACAGTGTCTTTTTTTCTGGACAGTTGCTGGCTGGAGTCTCTACCAGCAACTACTGAAATACTAAACCTGCTACCAACATGCAGCCATATTTATTGATTTAATTAGAGGTTATGCTTTCAGTACTCTTGTCACTTGCTATGACAGTGTGACAGGAGAAATTTGTTTACATGAAGTTAAGTCACTCTTGGAAGTTCAAAGTGATTTGGCATTCATTAATTTCATTTGATTAAAACTTTCATTTTCTTCAGAATGATTTTGAAGATTTTTAAGGCACTTACTCATCAAGTAAATATATTGTAGTAAGAAAGCAAAGTAAACATCTATTGTATTTGGGAATTACTTACAGAGATAGAATCAATTATATCTGGGTTGAGTGGAAAGGGAATAGTAAGGGGTATAAGGGCTTCCCTGGCGGCTCAGACGGTAAAGAATCCGCCTGCAATGCAGGAGACCTGGGTTTGATCCCTTGGTTGGGTAGATCCCCTGGAGGAGGGCATGGCGACCCACTCTAGTATTCTTGCCTGGAGAATCCCCATGGACAGAGGAACCTGGAAGGCTACAGTCCATGGGGTCTCAGAGTCGGACACGACGGAGTGCCTCAGCACAAGGCGTGTAAAGTAGCAATATTGTTGGATGGACTGCTGCCACAATCTGAAAGGTGCGATTTGAGTGGCCCACTACCACTGAAGTCCTGCCAGGGGAGCCACTTCTGCCTCAGCTGCTGGCATTGGAACCAGGCCACCTCAGTTATGCTCTGCATCCACAGAATGGAATTCTCACACCTGGCCTCTATTGCGACATAACTTGGTTCCAAATTTGAGCACTGGATGTGTGCATCTGTTATGCAGAATCTAAATCTCATCCACAATTTTAGTTGTAAGGGATCTGAAAAACAGACCTTGCAGCTTTCAAGTCTCTGTGAGCCAGGAAGGCCCAGAAGGAAGTTGGAGCAGAATTGAGCAAGCCAGTCCACAAAACCTAGTACCACCATGTCTTTCCAACAATATTGGAACCAAAAAACAGAAAAAAGTGTTTTGCTTAATGTTCCTTGGAATGGAAAACTCTATTAGGTACAGCAGCCCATTCCTGTTAATTGTGATCGATACTCATTACTATACATTTTTTTCTGTAGCAATATTGGTTCTTTGCTTGTACCAGTATTTTGGTAAGCTTTAGTGAGCCCGTTTTTTAAAAAGCTGCTGCAGGTCACAGACTGCAAGTTTCCTCTTTTAGCTTTCCATGTGTCAGCCAGTGTCTGAGAGCTTAGGGCATTGGATAATAGTTATTGGCTGATGATCTTGAGCCTTCATTCCATAACCAAAGGGGAAAGTTCTTGAATTAATGTAGAAATTATTTGTTGAATTAGATCCTGGGGCTATAAAAGTTTGAATTCTGCCCAACCATAGTACTTTTTCTGGACTATTGCCATGCTATGATACTTTCAGCATCCAGAATCCATGTTCAGAGGAAAGGAGAAAAGTTTGCTCTGCAGAGACATATGCATGAAGTTCTGTTTGAATGAAGCTGAGGACCTTTGGGGGTGGTCACAATTTTTCCTTCTTTCTCATTTCATAGTGTTTCATTTGCTAAGAGTTCTAGTTCTGTCGGATGCTGTAATGGGGGAAGAAGCCACACCAACTACTCTTCAATTGACAGTTGCTTTGCCTTTGCTCCTCATGGAAAACACTGGAAGCCATTTATTTAGCTTTGAGAAAAGAGCATTTTAAAGGCAGATGATTGTTAGCTTTTAGATTTTACTCCTGGATTTTCATGCATGCATCTTCAAAGATTTTTGGATTGCAACAAGAAACTAAAACATAACTTTAGGAAGATGGCTTATCCATCCAATGGTTGTGAAAATAACTGCTCAAATATGAATTGTGAAACTGGGCTCTTAGAGCTATAAGAGCAAGATGTTTCTTTGCAGAGAGCATCACCAAAGTTAGTGTATCACAGTAATTTGAATAATGATAAGGAATCTTGGCCAACCAGCAGCAAAATATAAAATGCAAACAGCTGAGAAGTTGGCAGCAGTGAGTTGGAAGGCTACCCCATGGGGTCACAGGTGTGCAAAGTAAATGCTAGGTGATCCGGCGGGAGCAGTTATTGCAGGTGGCTTCCCTGGTGGTTCAGATGGTAAAGCGTCTGCCTACAATGTGGGAGACCTGGGTTTGATCCCTGGGTCGGGAAGATCCTCTGGAGAAGGAAATGGCAACCCACTCCAGTACTCTTGCCTGGAAAATCCCATGGGCAGAGGAGCCTGGTAGGCTAGTCTATGGGGTCGCAAAGAGTCATACACGACTGAGTGACTTGACTTTAACTTAACTTTAACTAGGACTAGAGGCTGCAAGACAAGAGACTGAGGTTTTCTCTATTTGCTCCCCAAACAGATGACCAGGAAACTAGCCATTAATTTATGCATGTACTGCATATTGTACACATCTCTCTAGAAATATTTTCTATTTTTATCAAACAAATCCAACACTGGGCCTTCTTTTATTTTTAATTGGAGGATAATTGCTTTATAATATTCTCTTATTTTCTACCATACATAACATGAATAAGCCACAGGTATATAAATATGTCCCTTCCCTGTTGAACCTCCCTCCCACCTCCCACCCCTTCCCCGCCCCCCTAGGTTTTCACAGAAAACTGGATTTGGGTTTCTTGCATCATACAGCAAATTCCCACTGACTATCTGTTTTACATATGGTAATGTGTATGTTTCAACATTACTCTTTTAATTCATCCTTCCTTCTCCTTCCCTCTCTGTGTCCATAAGTCTGTTCTCTGTGTCTGTGTCTCCATTGCTGCCCTGCAAATAGGTTCATCAGTACCATCTTTCTAGATTCCATATATATATGCTAATATATGATTATTTGTTTTTTCTTTCTGACTTCACTCTATAGGATTGGCTTGGGCCTTCTTTTTTAAAAAAAAATTATTGTAGTTGTTTAGAATGTTGTGTTAGTTTCTGGTGAACAGCAAAGTGATTCAGTTATATACTTTTCATTTCCAATATGCTTTATTACAGGATGTTGACTACAGTTCCCTGTCTTATACACTAGGACCTTGTTGTTTATTTTACATATAGTAGTGTGTATCTGCTAATACCAAACTCCTAATCTATCCACAAACTCCTTAAGTTATGTTTACCAAAGAGGAGAGTCCCAACTCCTTTCCTCTTGGTAACCATAACTTTGTTTTCTCTGTGAGTCTGTTTTGTAGATAAGTTCATTTGTGTCATATTTTAGATTCCATAAATAAGTGATATCATACAGCATTTGTCTTGCTCTTTCTCTTTCACTTAGTATAATAATCTCTGGGTACATCCATTTTGCTGCAAATGGCATTATTATTTTATTTTTATTTTTAATATAAATTTATTTATTTTAATTGGGGGTTAATTACTTTACAATATTGTATTGGTTTTGCCATACATCAACATGAATCTGCCACAGGTATACACGTGTTCCCCATCCTGAACCCCCCTCCCTCCCCCCTCCCCGTACCATCCCTCTGGGTTGTCTCAGTGCACCAGCCCCAAGCATCCAGTATCATGCATCGAACCTGGACTGGTGATTCATTTCATTTTTTAATGGCTGAGTAGCATTCCATGTATGTACCCTATCTTTCTGTCAATGGACATTTATGTTGTTTCCATGTCTTGGCTCTTGTAAATAGTGCTGCTATGAACACTGAGGTGCATGTGTCTCTTTGAATGGACATATGCCCAAGAGTGGGATTGCTAGATCATATGGCAACCCTATTTTAGTTTTTTAGGGAATATCCATACTGTTTTCCACATTGGCTGCACCGATTTATATTCCCACCAGTAGTGTAGGAGGGTTCACTTTTCCTTCCACTCTCTCCAGCATTTGTTACTTGTAGACTTTTTAATGATAGCCATTGTGAGTGGTGTGTGGTGACACCTCATTGTAGTTTTGATTTGCATTTCTCTCATAATGCTGAACATCTTTTCATGTGCCTATTGATTTATCTATATATCTTCTTTGGAAAAAAGTCTATTTAGAACTTCTGTCCATTTAAAAAAAATTGTGTTTTTGGCTGCACTAGGTCTTCAATGCTGTGCATGGGCTTTCTCTAGTTGCAGCAATTGGGGGCTATGCTTCATTGTGGTTCACCCTTCTCATTATGATGGCTTCTCTTGTTGCAGAGTGCAGGCTCTAGATGTGTGGGCTTTAGTATTTTCTTTGGCAATTCTGGATCTTTTATGGTTCTATATTAATTTTAGGATTATTCTAGTTCTGTGAAAACTGTCATGGGTAATTTGATAGGGATCTCATTAAATCTGTAGGTTGCTTTGGGTGGTATGCTCATTTTAACAGTTCTTTTCCAGTCCAGAAGTATGGGATATCTTCTCATCTTCAGTTCCCTTTATCAATGATTTATAGTCATATCGTTTTGTTTTGGTTTTTTGGCTCTATCACACAGCATGTAGGGTTTCAATTTTCTAACCAGGGATTGAAGCCTTTAAGGGGACCCTGATGTGAGAACCACAGCTAGTCTAGGGTGAGAGACAGTAGGCTGTGGTCATCTCAATTCAAACTTTTAATGAAATTGTGTTTCTTTCCATTTCATAGGGTAAGCTTCTGTGCAGTTCATTTAGACTGGAAGATAGTGCTCCTGGAACTATATGTTGCTGAGATCATCCTCATTAGAGCTGGGAAAATTCCTTTCAGGTGATTAACCACAATGTAGGACTAGGAGGAAATGATCTCTTGCTCATTTATACTTGTGTGTTATCTGACAATTATTTTTTATGTATTTTTGAAAAAAATTTTAAAAATTCAGGAATTACAGATTATGTGACAAATACCAGCCAGTTTGGATCAACAGATACATTTTGCATATTTTTTTCCGTTACTTTGTACCACATGAAATTGAAATGTTGTTATCTTTGTCCCAAACCTATTCTCCTTCCTCTGTCTTTACTTCTCTTCTTCCCCAGAGGCAGCCTCCACCATGGATTTGGCAATGGGCTTCCTTCGTGGCTCAGATGGTAAAGACACTGCCTGCAATGCAGGAGACCCAGGTTCAATCCCTGGGTCAGGAAGATCCCCTGGAGAAGGGAATGGTAACCCACTCCAGTATTCTTGCCTGGGAAATCCCATGGACAGAGGAGCCTGGAGGGCTACAGTCCATGGTGTCACAGAGTTGGGCACAACCACTTTTTACTCTGTGTTTACACTTTCATCATGTACCTATATATTCACAAATGATATTAGTACTGTTTTGGGTAGTTTTTCCTCTATATTGACACAGATGGTGTTATATGAGGCACATGATATAAACTTGCTTTTTTTCCACTCAATTTTATAATTTTTGTCTTAATAAGGCATATCTAATTGATAAACTAATTCTCATTTCTTTTTCTTTCCTATGCTTTATAGACTTTGCTTCACTACCTTGGTGACAGACAAGGGAAAGGATGAGGGGGTGGTGTTTGAAAACTAATATTATTCACTTGCCAAAGGTGATAAAAAATTACCTCTTGAAACAAAAGATGGTCTGCTTAGAGTTGGGAAGATGGCTAGTCTAACCTAGAAGAAATGAACTGGTCACTTGGTGCTGATTTCACAATGAAGACTATCTGTACCATCAGGGTGTTTGCACTCATGTTACAGTAATCTCTAAGTCAACGGAGCTCAAGCTTACTGTGGCCATTAAGGACTCAGTGGATCTTTCCTCTTCTGATTGTCATCCCTAGGAGGCCTGGAATTGTGCATGCTGTTTCCCAGTTTGACCCTAAACTGGGGGAAATGCAAGAGAGGTGTTTGCTGCTGCAGGAAGTCCAGAGCCTTCCCACTGTTAACACATTCTCCTGCCTTGCATCAGGTGACCACAAAATTAATTTTTTTTTCCTTCAGTTTAAGGATGGATAGGTTTTCACTGGGACTAAATTATGGTATCTGCTTATGGAAAGGTATTAAGGGTTGAATTGTGTTCCCCTCTGGGATATGTTTAAGTCCTAACTACCCAGTATCTCAGAATGTAATATTATTTGGAAGTAGGGTCACATAGATGAAATAGTTAGGTAGAGATGAGGTCATAATGGAGTAGGGTAGGCCCTTAATCCAGTATGTCTGGTGTCCTTACAAGAAGAGGAGACACAGAGACAAGAGACACACAGGGAGAACTGCTGGGGTCCAGCCCTGGTGGATCCAGGGAATTCGAAGGGGGGATGGAGTTGGGATCTTAGGAAAGAATTACTTAATTAGAAATATAAAGAGAGATTAGGAAAGAATAGTGTAGTAGGAAAATTAGTGGAGAAAAAGATGCTGAATAACTTGGTTTACGTGGAAAACCAATAAAACTCCAAGACAAAGAGTTTGCACCACCTACGTAGGCCACCAGCGCCCGCTTGAATAGCAGAGGGTGCCCTGGCTTGGGCTCCTGCTCGTGTGGGTCTTAGAAGCCAGGGCAAGTAAGTATACATGGCGAGCCTCCACACTCCAGATGGGAATTCAGCCAGAAAAGAAGAGAACAAGAAAAGACCACACAGGGGAAACCAGTCTTTCTAGGAACTGGTCTGAGAAACTGGTCTGTCCTTTATTTTCCAGGAAAGCTTTTTATACTTTTGGTTGTACATAGAGATCAGTGGATAATACAAAGTTATGCAGGATCAGCAGCCCTGACCCTTATCAAGACCAGGCTTTCTTTCTGCAAATCTTTCCGTATATAAAGGGTCTCAGGTGATTTACATTATCTTCTGGCCAAAAGGCCTGTTAACATTTTATGGCTCTCTTCCTTAATGAATGTTAATCTCATCTTCCCTGTAGTGTTTTTCCTTAATCTGCATCACCCTTAAAGCACTAAAGTTACATCCCTATAGAACAAAGGTGCAATGGGTTATAACAAAGAAGGTACTTAACTCAAAGACCTATGTTGCTACTTGTTTTTTCAACTATATCAACAAATAAAAGATATGAAAATTTGGCAGCAAGTATTGGCTCAACAAATGAAACCCTTAATCAGTCCTATTCTAATGATTTTTCCTAGAATTTCTTAAGCTTTCAGTGCCCCTTGCGGTTGGGAGGCTGTAAACAATTCACATGCACAGTTGTAAAAATCCGGACAGAAGGGTCAGGTAAGTTAGAAAGCTATCAGAGGGGTTTAAGCCAAGACATTCTTTTTACTCCCAGGAGACTTATTGACTGGAGCTCTAAGTTAATTCCTTTTAGAGGAAGGTGGTGGGGGACAGCCCCTGTTAATGTCAGAAGTGTAAGTGAAAAGCATAATGCAGTATGGCAGGCAGACTCTGGTTTTGGGGGTAGATGCTCAAGAAAATCCAGCAAGGCTCCCTTAAGGATGGACTCGCCTTTGCCTGTCGGACCCCTTAACCTCATGACCTTTGCCATGGGTGGGACTCCTCATGCTGGCTCCCGGCAGAGAACTTCATGAGATAAGAGGCAGAGAGTAAAGTGATGGATCTATAAACCCAGGAATGTGGATGGTTGCTGGCAACCACCAAAGGCTAGAAGAGGCAAGGAAGGATTAATTCCTAGGGCCCTCAGAGGGAGCATGACCCTGCTGACATGATTTTGGAATTCTAGGTTCCAGAATCATGAGAGAATAAATGTCTGTTGTTTGCGGTACTGTTACAGAAGCCCTAGGAGACAAATACAAATGAAAAGAAGAGTAAGTTTAGCTCAACTCAATATGTTAAAGAGAACACCCATCACATGTAGGTAAACTGATTATTCCAGAAATGTTAAGGGATTAGTAGTCTAGTTAACTGAATTTTCTGGTTTGAGCATTAACCAGCTTACTCTGTAATTTCTACCAACAGTACTACATGTACATGTCTAAACATCTGGGTTGTGAGTTATAATGAAACAAAAAAATCCATATGGTCACCAAGTTCCCTGTAGATCCTATAATGTTACCATGTTCTTTTAATAAAGACATTAAAGTACTGGAAGACATATTTAACTGAACGTCCAGGATTAAGAAGATAATGTGATATAATTAAAACTAAAGCTATATTGCCCTTAATTTTCCTCCTCCTTTGATATTTCATAAAATACTTTTAGATATTACAAATATATGCTCATTATAAATCTAGTTATGGTTGATGGTCCAGTACTATAGAATAATTCAGTTTATTCCTTTCTTCTTCCTCTTTCACCACTTCCACTGTGGCCACCAGCATTGACCATCAACTGCCTCCTCGTCCACCACCACCTCCTCCACAACTGCCTCCAGCACCACCAACTTCAATGCTGCCGCCACCCTTACTTCATGCTTTAGGCAGACTTTGTGTTGCTGGGTTGGCCAAGAGTTATCAAACATTTCCCCAAAACAAGACTTGAGGAAAAAGGACAGATGACTCAGAGTCTACATATGTAGCAAGGTAGGGGACATAAAAATTTATATGCATATCCTTAATATAAGCAAACCATGAAAATGGGAGATTCTTAAGATGCAAAAATAAAGTATTGTATTAGTCCAGATCCAGATGACTACTTTTAGCCACAGATGTCTTCAGCCATCATGATGAGTTTGGGGTAGATCTTCTATTAGGTAAGTCTTTAACTACCCAATTCATTAAAAAACACGGCAGTCACACAGTCATTTTGAGTGATCTCTATTGACCAGGTTTTAGAACTTTTACATGAAGAGACAGAGTCTTACTATTTTGGTTTTTCCATTTTGTGTAGGATAAGCATGGATAATAGAGAATAAGTATTTGATGATTTAATTCCTATTGTGATTCTGAGAGTTAAAGCTATAAATAATTTTGAGTTTGAAAGTACACATGTGTACTTGTTATTTTCTTTGAAACAGTAATACCGATTTGGCCAGATCTAGCAAACTTAGAGATTTATTTATTTATGTACATATGTATGTATGTATTTATATTGAAGTACAGTTGCTATACAACATTATATAAGTAACAGGTGTATAACATAGTGATTCATGGTTTCTAAAGGTTACACTTTATCTAGTTAATATAAAGTATTAGCTATATTTCTTGTGTTGTAGCATACATGCTTGTAGCTTATTTTATACATAATAGTTGGTACCAGATGTATTTATTCTTTGCCCCAGTAATTCCACCTCTTAACATTGCTACACAGATACACATGTACATGGAAGAAAGGCCATGTGGAGAAGGTTACTTATTGCAGCATTGCTCACATCCTAGAGTCCAACACTGGGGCACTAGGTTGTGAGGAAGGCCTGTTTTACTGGAACACAGCCACATGCAACCATTACATATGGGTTAAAGGCTGTTTTTGTGTTACAGGGAGGAGCTGAGTGGTTATGACAGAGACTACATGGCCCATAAAACCTAAAGTAATTACTATCTGGCCCCTGGGGGGTAAAAAGGCTTATGAACCTCAGCTCTAGGTGATTCAATTAAAAAAAATCTTACACATGCTTGTATAGTACAGTCAGATACATGCACAAAACAGTTGTACATGCACAAAACAGTTAAAGTACAAAACAGTTAAAAAAACCCAAACCATGAGCTTCACTCCTAAGAATGCATAGGAGGGATGGTGTTTTTTTTCAGTCTGACAGTCCTTCCCCTCAAGAGAAAAAGTGGGAAGCAAGATTGCTTCATTTTTAATTTACCTGACAAGTATTCGTTGGGTGTATACTCAGGGGAAGGTACTCCAGGGACTCCAGGATGTAGAGACGAAGAAAGCATGATCCTTCTTCTTGGGGGCAAGGGAGTCAGACATGTTAAACAGTTACAATACAAAATGATGAGTGCTGTAAGAAAGAGAAGGAAAAAGTGCTGTGGGAGCATCAGCAGCCACACAAAATGTGTGAATCTGCCCAAGGCCTTTAAAAAAAATCATGAGAGAGGTTATTTACAAAAGGGTGTCAAGGTGAAATAAAAATTGCCAGTGAGACAGGTTTTACTCTTTCTGAGCAAAGGAGGGTAGTGAAAGAACACTTGTCTAATTTAAAACCTAAACAAATGGAGAGAGGTGAGAAACCACTGGCTTTACTTCCCCTGTGCTGAATTTTAATTTTCACTTTAGTTCACATGGCTTGTTTTGGACACTTTTCTAACCAAGGTTTTCTTAGTATTGCTCAGATATGAAACAAATGGCAAAGATATAGGACAGTTCATCCATAGAGGAGAAAGTTCCAGATCACACCGTTTCCTAGATGGCCTCCATCTGCTCCGGCAGACCAACTCTCCACCCTTTCTACTCTCCTTTCAGGACTCAAAGGCTGGCCTGCACGGATTACATGAATATGCTTTCTGGCCTCTGGCTTCCACTTGGGTTCAGCCAATGAGAAGACCTGGCTGATCCCATGAAGGGGAAGAGTGCAGTTCCAGGTATTTGTTTCCCCACTTTATCCTGTAGGATCGTGATACGCTGCATCCCTCTGCTGAAGGGAGGACGGGGCAGGTTTCACTCAACTCTCACTGTATCTGGGTTCCAGTAACTGCCTTTCCATTGGCTTTTCTGTGCTCTGTTGTTACTGGTCTGGGGGTACTTCATTGTTTCTGGTGATTTCCCTATCGCCTCCCACACATTTGTCAGCAATTTCTTTATAAAGGTCTCCTCACATTAGCTTAGCTGACTGCTATGCCAGGGATGTGAGCGATGCAGTATATTCCTGTAAGGTTGTTTCACAAATCAAAAATTTTACTCTGTTCCATAGCACTGATTTCCACAACCTTGTCTTCTAGCACACTCACACCCAGAACATCTGAGGCAGATGTTCTTCTGCCTCATTTATCCTGCTGTTGATTCCTTCTAGTGTTTTTCATTTCAGTTGTCATATTCTTCAACTCTGGTTGTCCTATTTTATATTTCTGATTCTTTGTTAGAAACTTGTAACTTCTCACTCTCTGCATCCATTCTTTTCCTGAGTTCTTGGATCATTTTTATGGTCATTACTCTGAACTCTTTCTCAAAGTGGGGATTTCCTATTTCCACTTCACTGAGTTGTTCTTCCTGGATTCTATTTTGTTCCTTTACCTGGAATATGTTCTATTGCCATCTCATTTTGTTTAAATTTCTGTATTTTTACATATGTGGCAGGTGACATTTCTCGACTTTGGTGATGTGGCCCTCTATAGGGGATATTCTGTGTGACCCCTCTTGTAACCCAAGGGCCAGGGGCCAGCTGGTCCAGGGTAGGTTTGACCTGTGTTTGCAGACTCAGTTCACGGGTTCCATGATTGCTGTTTACTTGTTTCTGGTGTCTGCCCCCTGGTCGGTGAGGCTGGGCCTCAGGTGTCAAGAGGTGGCTGTGGGCTTAGGAAGTCTTCAGGCAGCTTCTCTGTTGACTGGTGGGGCCGTGTTCAGACCCTGTCAGTTGTTTGGCCTGAGGCACCCCAGCATAGGAGCCTACAGGCTGTTGGGTGGGGCCATGTTTCAGTGCTAATGACCCAAGTAAGAGGTCCACCCGCAGCAGGAGTTCATATAGATACACACTCACGAGTATCTACACCACCAGTGTCCATGTCTCCAGGGAAGGCCACAGCCACCACCCCCCTCCCTAGGAAACCCCATGAGACCAGCAGATAGGTCTAGCCCAGGCTCCTTTGAAGTCACTGCTTTTGCCCTCTGTCCCAATGAGTGTGAGACCTTGAATGCGCCCTCTAAGAGTGAAGTCTGTTTCCCCCAGTCACGTGCAGTTCATGCACTTAAGTCTTGCTGGCCTTCAAAACCAAGTGCTCTGGGGGCTTCTCTTCCCAAGCCTGGCTCCCCAGGCTGGGAGCCTGACATGGGGCTTAGAACTCTCACTCCTGTGGAAGAACATACTTAATTATTCTCCAGTTTGTGGGTCACCCACCCAGATGGTATGGGATTTGATTATATTGCAAGTGTGTCCCTCTTACCATCTCATTGTAGTTTCTTCTCTATATCTTGAGAGATAGAATATCTTTTTTGCAATGTTCCAGTCTTTTTTTACTCATAGCTGTTCAACAGTTCCTTGTGATTTTGGTGTGCTCATGAGAAGAGGTGAGTTCACAGTCCTTGTAGTCTGCCATCTTGTTTCCAATTCAGTTTCTCTGAATCAGAAATCCAGATATGGTTTAGCAGAGGGCCTCTGATTCAGACTTATTCACCAGGTTGCAGTGTTCAGTACAGTTCAGCTCAGCCGTGTTCAACTCTTTGTGACCTCATGGACTACAGCACGCCAGGTTTCCCTGTCCATCACCAACTTCCAGAGCTTACTCAAACTCGTCCGTCGAGTCGGTGATGCCATCCAACCATCTCATCCTCTGTCGTCCCCTTCTCCTCCCACTTTCAATCTTTCCCAGCATCAGGATCTTTTCCAATGAGTCAGTTCTTTGCATGAGGTGGCTAAAGTATTGGAGTTTCAGCTTTAGCATCAGTCCTTCGAATGAACATTCAGGACTGATTTCCTTTAGGATGGACTGGTTGGATCACCCTGCAGTCCAAGAGACTCTCAAGAGTCGTCTCCAACACCACAGCTCAAAAGCATCAATTCTTCAGCATTCAGCTTTCTTTATAGTCCAACTCTCACAACCATACATGACTACTAGAAAACCTATGCCTTGACTAGACGGACCTTTGTTGGCAAAGTAACGTCTCTGCTTTTTAATATACTGTCTGGGTTGGTCATAGCTTTTCTTCCAAGGAGCAAGCGTCTTTTAAATTCATGGCTGCACTTACCATCTGCAGTGATTCTGGAGCCCAAAGTCTGTCACTGTTTCCATTCTTTCCCCAGTGGTGGGACCAGATGCCATGATTTAGTTTTCTGAATGTTGAGTTTTAAGCCAACTTCTTCACTGTCCTCTTTCAGTTTCATCAAGAGGCTCTTTAGTTCTTCTTCACTTTCTGCCATAAGGGTGGTGTCATCGGCATATCTGAGGTTCTTGCTATTTCTCCTGGCAGTCTTGATTCCAGCTGTGCTTCATCCAGCCCAACATTTCTCATGATGTACTCTGCATATAAGTTAAATAAGCAGGGTGACAATATACAGCCTTGATGTCTTCCTTTCCCAATTTGGAACAGCTTGTTCCATGTCCAGTTCTAACTGTTGCTTCTTGAGCTGCATACAGATTTCTCAGGAGGCAGGTCAGGTGGTCTGGTATTCCCATCTCTTGAAGAATTTTCCACAGTTTGTTGTGATTGACACAGTCAAAGGCTTTGGCATAGTCAATAAAGCAGAAGTAGATGTTTTTCTGGAACTCTCTTGCTTTTTGATGATCCAATGGATGTTGGCAATTTGATCTCTGGTTCCTCTGCCTTTTCTAAATCCAGCTTGAACATATGGAAGTTTACATACTGTTGAAGCCTGGCATGGAGAATTTTGAGCATTACTTTGCTAGTGTGTGAGGTTAGTGCAATTGTGTGGTAGTTTAAGCATTCTCTGTCATTACCTTTCTTTGGGATTGGAATGAAAACAGACCTTTTCCAGTCCTGTGGCCATTGCATCACTACAAAGAAAGCTAGTAGAGGTGATGGAATTCTAGTTGTTATTTCAAATCCTAAAAGATGATGCACTCAGTATGCCAGCAAATTTGGAAAACTCAGCAGTGGCCACAGGTTGCAGTGTAGTTGTCTGCTAAGGCTGCTGTCATCTTGAAGCTCAAATGAGGAAGGCAGAGTGGTAGAATTCACTGTTGCAGAACAGAATGAAGAAAAAAGAATGAAAAGAAATGAGGACAGTCTTTGGGACAACATAAAATTCACCAACACTTGCATTACAGAGCTCCCAGAAGGATAGGAGAGAGAACCAGGAGGATAAGAGAAAGAAAGAGCCTGGAAGTTATTTGAACAGATACTACTGAAAAATTCTCTAGCATGGGAAAGGAGAAAGCCACTCAAGTCCAGGGAACTCAGAGAGTCACATACATGATTCACACTCTCCTCCAGTTTCTGACTTACAGTGCTCCTCCAAGCTCAGGACCCCACGCTGCTTTCCGAGTCAGTACCCCTTCTCACTTTCTGACTTACTGTCATCCTCCTCACACAGGAACTCCACTCCACACCAAGGACTATCTCTGCATAGCTTTTGTCTCACAGTGCTTCTCCTCATCAAGAACCCTCACTTTCTCCAAGTGAGTATCTCTTCCCGTGATCTCAACTATGCCCTCCTCCTCACTCAAGACCCTCCAGTCCTCCCTATGTTAGTATCTGTGCCTAGCTTCCAACGTAGTGCACAACTAGTCACACAGGACCTCCACTATTCTCAAAGTGAGTATATCTGCCCACGTTCTGACCCATAGCTTGATCCTTTCTCACAAAATCCACTCCTTTCCAAGTGAGAACCTCTTCCTAGTTTCTGCCTTCCTTCCCAATCAGGAACTACACACCTGTCGAGTTTTGTATCAGCCTAGTTTCTGAATTACTGTGCTCCTGCTCACTCAGTTTCTCTACTTGTCTCCAAGTGAACATCTCTTTTCCAGTTTTGAACTAACCCTCTTCCTCACTCAGGACCCTTCCCTCCTGTCGAGCGAGTATCTCTGCTTAGTTTCTAACTGACTGCGCAACTCCTGTCTCAAGAGCAGCACTTCTTTCAAAGTCAATCTCTCTGCCCATTTTCTGTCCTATGTGATCCTCCTGACCCAGGACCTCCTCTATTCTCCAAGTGATGTCTCTGCTCAGTGTCTCACCTATGTGACCCTCTTCCCTTAGCACCTCCTCTCGTCTTCGAGTGAGTATCCCTGCCCAGTTTCTTATCTACGTGCAACTCCTTTCTCAAGACCCTTCAGTCCTCTCTGTGTTAGTATTTCTTCGTAGCTTTCAACTTATTGTACTCCACAGCACCTCCACTTTCCTCCATGTGAGTACAGCTGCACACTTTCTGACCTATGGCCTGTCCTCACTACAACACCTCCAAGGAGAACTTCCCCTTAGTTTCTGACTGACTTCCCTCCTTCTCAGTCAGGAACTACTCACCTGTAGAATGTAGTAGTTCTATATGATTTCTGACTTACTGTCTTCTGCTCACTCAGGATTTCCTTTCTCTCCACGTGAGGATCTCTTCCCAGATTTGAACTCTGCACTCCTCCTCACTCAGGGCCCTTCACACCATTCCAGTGAGTATAAGTGCCTAGTTTCTAACTAACTGTGCTATTGCTCACTCAGGACCTCTACTTGCTTCCAAGTGATCATCCGAACTCAGGACCTCCTCTTGCCTCCAAGTTAAGTATCCTTGCCCAGTCTCTCACCTACCCCCTCCTCCTCACTCAAGACCCTCCTGCCCTCCCTATGTTAGTATATGTGCCTGGCTTCTACCTTAGGGCTCTACTTCTCACACAGGACCTCCACTGATCTTCAGGTTAGTATATCTGCCCACTTTCTGAACTATGGCTTCATCCTTTTCACAACCACCACTCCCTTCCGAGTGACAACCTCTTCCTTGTTCCTGACTTACTTCCCTCCTTAGGGGGGAGGAATGACACACCTGTAGAATTTAGAATCTCTGCCTAAATTCTAACTTACTGGTCTTCTGGTGTCTCAGGATCTGCATTCTTTCTATGTGAGTCTCTCTCCTGGACTTGATCTATGTTCTCCTCATTCATGGCCTACACACGTCTCCAAACAGTATCACCGCCTAGTTGTAACTACCTGTATGCCTCTTTCCTCAAGACCACCTCTTCTTTCTGAGTCAACAGCTCTTAACTTTCTGCCCCATGTGCTTCATTCACTCAGGACCACCTCGCCTCTGCAAGGGACTCTCTCTGCCCAGTTTCTCACTGATGTGGTCCTGCTCCCTCAGGACTTCCTCTCCTGGCCAAGTGAGTATCCCTGCCCAATTTCATACTCCTCCTCACTCAAGACCCTCTAGTCTTCTCCCTGTTAGTATCTGTGCCTAGCTTCAAACTCAGTGCGCTACTACTCAAACAAGACCGCCACTATACTCCAAGTGAATATCTCTGCCTATTTTCTGATCTATGTGCTCCTCCTTACTCCTCTCCAGGTAAATATCTCTGCCCAGGTTTTCTCCTTTGTGACCCTCCTCCCTCAGGACTTCCTCTTGTCTTCAAGTGAGTGTGCACTCACACCAGAGCCTCCAGTTCTCTCCATGTTAGTATCTATGTGAAGCGTCTAACTTAGTTTGCTAGGACTCACATGGGACTTCCATCCACTCTTCTCCAGTTGAGTATATCTGCAAACTTTCTGACCTGTGGCCTGTCCTCTTTCACATCACCCACTCCTTTCCAATGAGAACATCTTCTTAGTTTCTGACTTGCTTTGCTCCTTCTTAATCAGGAAGAATATAACTACAAAATTGTGTATCTCCCCATACTTTCTAACTTACTGTTTGCCTGCTCACTTGGGATCTCCATCTCGCTCCAGTTTGGAGCTAACACTGTACCGCACTCAGGACCCTTCACTCCTCTCCAATGAGTATCTCTGCTTAGGATCTTACTGACTGCTCTACTCCTATGTCAAGAAACCGCTTCTCTCTGAGTCATTCTCTCTGACCCGTTCCTCACCTGTGTGATCCTCCTCCCCCAGGAGCTCCTCTCCTCTCCCAGTGAGTAGCCCTGCCCACTTTCTCACCTACATGCTCCTCCTCACTCAAGATGTCCCAGTCCTCTCCATGTTAGTGTCTGTGCCTACCTTCTAACTTGGTGTGCTACTAGACACATATGGTCTCCACTTTTCTCGAAGGGAGTATATTTGTCCACATTCTGACCTATGTGTTCCTCCTCCCCCAGGACTTTCTTCATCTCCAGGTGAGTATCCCTGCCCAGTTTCTTACCTATGTGCAACACTGGTCTCAGGACCCTCCATCCTCTCCGTGTTACTGTCTCTTCCAAGCTTTAAATTATTGCTCTACTGCTCACACAGGACCTCACTTTCTCTATGGGAGTAAATCTGCACACTTTCTGACCTAAGGCTGTCCTCTTTACAACACCCACTCCTCTCCAAGCAGAACCTGTTCTTAATTTCTGACTTATTTCCCTCCTTGTGAGTCAGGAAATACTCACCTGCAGAATTTTGTATCTCCATCTAATTCCGACTTACTGTGCTCCTACTCACTCAGAATCTCTACTTCTCTCCAAATGAGCATCTCTTCCAGTTTAGACATAACCCTCTTCCTCGCTCACGACCCTTCCCTCCTCTCAAAATGAGTACCTCTGCTCAGTTTCTAACTGACGGTGCTACTCCTGTCTCAAGAGCAGCACTTCATTCCTTGTCAGTCTCTCTGCCCATTTTCTGTCCTATGTTCTCCTCCTCCCTCCGGACCTCCTCTATTCTCCAAGTGACTATCTCTGCTTAGTGTCTCATCTATGTGATCCTCCTGACTCGGGAAACTTCCTCTCCTGTCCAAGGGAGGATCCCTGCCCAATATTTTATTCAAGCACTCCTTCTCATTCAGGACGCTCCAGTCCTCTCAGTGTTAGCATCTCTGCCTCGCTTCTAACTTAGTGTGATACCACTCACACAGGACCTCCGCTGTTTTCCAAGTGCGTATATCTGTCAAGTTATACAACACCCACACCTTTCCAAGTGAGAACCTCTTCCTAGTTTCTGACTTCATTCCCTCCTTGTTAATCAGGAACTGCACACCTATAGAATTTTGTATCTCAGCCTAGTTTCTGACTTACTGTGCTCCTGCTCACTTGGGATCTCTACCCGTTTTGACTTAACACTCTGTCTCACTCAGGACCCTTCACTCCTCTCCAATGAGTATATCTGCTTAGTTTCTAACTGACTGCGCTACTCCTATGTCAAGACCTCTTCTTTCTGAGCCTTTATCTCGCCCCATTTCTCATCTGTATGATCCTCTTCCCATAGGACTTCCTCTCCTCTGCAAGTGAGTATCCCTGCTAAATTTCTCACCTATATGCTCCTCATCACTCAAGACCGTCCAGTCTTCTCCAAGTTAGTATCTGCGCCTACCTTCTGACTTAGTATCACACACACATCTACTCTCAAAACGAATATATTTGCCCATATTCTGACCTATGGCCTCCTCTTCACTCGACTTCTTTTTTCTCCCAAGAAGTATCTCTGCCGCATTCTCACCTATGTGTCCTCCTGCCTCAGGACTTCGTCTCCAGGTGAGTATCCCTGCCCAGTATCTTACCTATGTGCAGCACCGTTCTTAAGACTCTCCATCCTCTCCATGTTACTATGTCTTCCAAGCTTTAACTCATTGCACTGCTACTCACACAGGACCTCCACTTTCTCTATGTGTGTAAATCTGCACACTTTTTCACCTATGGCCTGTCCTATTTACAATATCCATGCCTCGCCAAGGAGAGCCTGTTCTTAAGTTTCTGATTTACTTCCCTCCTTCGCAGTCAGGAACTACTCAGCTGTAGAATTTTGTATCTCTGCCCACTGTCTGAGTTACTGTGCTCCCGCTCACTTAGATCTCCACTTCTCTCCAAGTGAATATTTCTTCCAGTTTTGATCTGAGCTCTTCCTCACTCAGGACCCTTCCCTCCTCTCGAGTGAGTATCTCTGCTTAGTTTCTAATTGACTGTGCTACTCCTGTCTCAAGAGCAGCACTTCATTCCATGTCAATCTCTCTGCCCATTTTGTGTCTTATATTCTCCTCCTCACCCAGGACCTCCTCTATTCTCCAAGACACTATCTCTACTTAGCATCTCACCTATATGATCCTCCTCACTCAGCCCTTCCTCTCCTCTCCAAGTAAGTTGGCTCATCCAGTTTCTCACCTTTGCGGTCCTCCTTACTCAAGATGCTCCAGTCGTCTCCCTGTTAGTATCTGTGCCTAGCTTCTGACTTAATGTGCTACTACTCACACAGGACCACAACTGTTTTCAAGTGAGTATATCTGCCCACTTTCTGATGTATGGCTTGATCCTTTTTCATAACCCCCACTCCTTTCCAAGGAGAATCTTTTCCTAGTTTCAAAATTATGTTCGTCCTTCTCAATCAGGAACTACCCACCTGTAGATTTTATTATTGGTACCTAATTTCTGACTTACTGTAATCCTGCTGACCAAGGATCTCCATTCTCTCATGTTAGTTTCTCTTCTCAGATTTGAACTTTTTGCTCCTCCTCAGTTTGGGCCCTTTATATCTCTCCAATCTGTATAAATAAGTGCCTGGTTCTAACTGAATGTGTTACTACTCACCCTGGACCTTTACTTGCTTCTAAGTAAGTATTTCTCCCCAGTTTCTCACCTATGTGATCTTCCTCCCTCTGGACCTCCTCTATCTCCAAGTTAAGTGTCCTTGCCCAGTCTCTCACCTACCTGCTTCTCCGCCCTCCCCATGTTATTATATGTGCCTGGCTTCTACCTTAGGGCTCTACTTCTCATATAGGACTGATCTCCAGGTTAGTATATCTGCCCACTTTCTGAACTATGGCTTCATCATTTTCACAACCACCACTCCCTTCCGAGTGACAACCTCTTCCTTGTTCCTGACTTACTTCCCTCCTTAGGGGGGAGGAATGACACACCTGTAGAATTTAGAATCTCTGCCTAAATTCTAACTTACTGGTCTTCTGGTGTCTCAGGATCTGCATTCTCTCTATGTGAGTCTCTCTCCTGGATTTGATCTATGTTCTCCTCCTCACTCATGGCCTACAGTCATCTCCAACCAGTATCACCACCTAGTTGTAACTGCCTGCACGCCTCTTTCCTCAACACCACCTCTTTCTGAGTCAACAGCTCTTAACTTTCTGCCCCATGTGCTCCATTCACTCAGGACCACCTCGCCTCTGCAAGGGACTCTCTCTACACATTGTCACCAATGTGATCCTCTTCACTCAGGACTTAATCTCCTCTCCAAGTGAGCATCTCTGCCCAGTTCCTCACCTGTTCACTCCTATCACTCCAGTCTCCCAGTCCTCTCCATGTAGCATCTCTGCCCAGTGTTTAACTTAGTGCACTACGACTCACACAGACCCCCACCGTTCACCAAGTGAGTGTATCTGTCCACTTTCTCACTGATTCCCAAATCCTCACTCAGTACCCCTCTGGCCCATCCTAGCATCTGTGCCTATCTTCCTGCTCTACTCACACAGGACCACACCTGTTTTCCAAGTGAGTGTATCCAGCCACTTTCTGATGTGTGGCCTGTCCTCTTTCACATGACCCACTCCTTTCCAAGGGAAAGGCTCTTCCTAGTTTCTGACTTATGTCCCTCCTTCTCTATCAGGAACTATGCAGCCATAGAGTTTGAGTTTCCACCTAATTTCTGACTTACTGTTCTTCAGATCACTCAGGATCTCTGTTCTCCCACGTGAGGATCTCTTCCCAGATTTGACCTCTGCGCTCCTCCTCACTCAGGGCCCTTCGCACCTGCCCAGTGTATCACTGCCTAATTTCTGACTGACTGTGCTACTGCTCACCCTTCCACGTGTGGCTGTCTGGCCATGTTCCAACCTATGTGCTCCTCCTCACTGAGGACCTCTTCTCTCTGAGTGAGTATCTCTACGCAGTTTCACACCTGTGCAGGCCTCTTCCCTCAGGAATTCCTCTCTTCTCCAGGTGAGTGTCCCAGCCGTTTCTCACCTATGTGCAACTCCTCACTCTAGTTTCTAAATTAGTGCGCTGCTGCTCACACAGGACCTCAACTATTTTCCAACTGAATATCTGTGCCTATTTTCTGAACCATGTCCTCCTCCTCACTCAGGACCTCCTCTCGTCTCCAAGCTGAGTATCCCTGCCCATTTTCTTACCTTTCTTCCTCCTTACTCAAGACCCTCCAGTCCTCTCCATGTTAGTATCTGTGCCTAGCTTCTACATTAGTTTACAACTACTCACTTGGAGAGCCGTGGAGGTCCGGTGTGAGTATCTCTGCCTGTATTCTGACCCATGTTGTCCTCCTTACTCTGGGCCATCTTTCCTCTCCAAGTGAGTATCACCCAGTTCCTGACCTATGTGATCTTTTTCCCTCAGGACTTCTATTCTCCAAGTGAGTATCCCTACCCAGTTTCTCAACTATGCCCTCCTCTTCACTCAAGACCCTCCAGTCCTCTCCATGTTAGTATCTGTGCCTAGCTTCTAACTGATTGCACTATTACACACACAGGAACTCCACTTTTCTCCGAGTATCTCTGCCCACGTTCTGGTCTCTCTCTTGATTCCTTTCACAACACCCACTCCTTTCCAATTGAGAACCTTGTCTCAGTTTCTGACTGACTTCCCTCCCTCTCAATCAGGAACTACACAGCTGTAGAATTTGGTATCTCTCCCTAGTTTCTGACCTAGTGTTCTTCTGCTCACTTGGGATCTCCATTTTGAAGCAAGTGAGTATCTCTTCCCATTATCTGAACTATGTGCTCCTCCTCACTCAAGACCCTCCACTCCTCTCCTTGTCAGTATCTCTGGCTATCTACTACTCACACCGGACCTCCACTTTTGTCCAAGTGAGCATCTCTGCCCAGATTCTGACCTATGGCCTGACCATCATTCACTCCTTTCCAAGTGAGCACCTCTTCCTAGTTTCTGACCGACTTCCCTCCTTCTCAGTCAGGATCTACCCACTTGTAGAATTTGGCATTTCTGCCTGGTTTTTGAATTACTGTGCTCCTGCTCACTCAGAATCTCTACTTCTCTCCAAGAGAGAAGTGAGCATCTCATCCAGTTTTGAATTATGCGTCCCCCTACTCAGGACCCTGCACTCCTCTGCATGTGAGTTCTCTGCTCAGTTTGTAGCTGACTTTGCTGCTATCTCAGGGCCACCACCTGTCTGTCCATGTTCTGACCTCTATACTCCTCCCCACTCAGGACTCTCCAGTCCTCTCCATAGAAGTATCTCTGCCTAGCTTCTAACCCAGTGTGCTACTACTCACATGGATCTTCACTTTTCTCCAAATGAGTATCTCTGACCAGTTTCTGTCCTATGTCCTGGTCCTCATTCATAACACCCACTGTTTTCCATTTGAGCACTCTTCCTCGTTTCTTAATTCCTATATTCCTTTCTCAATTTTATATGCTTTTGTACCTTTCCTAGTTTTCAACTTACTGTGCTCTTGCTCTCTCAGGCTCTTCACTTTTCTCCAAGTCAGTGTGTGTTCCCATTTTAACCATGCGCCCCTCCTCACTCAGAATCTCCACTCCTCTCTGAGTTTGTATTTTTGACTTGTTTCTGATCTTTTCACTCCTCCTCACTCAGAACCCTCCACTCCTCTTCAAGTGAGTATCTGTACCCAGTATGTGATCTACGCGCTCATCACTAAGAATCCCTCACTCCTCTCCAAGTAAGTACATCTTGCTATCTCTGCTCTACTGTTGTCCTTCTAAATCTGCAAGTCCACTCCTGTTGAATTCATGTATCTGCCTAGTTTCAACTTACTGTGCTTCCCCTCACTCAGGACCTCCACTTGACTCAAGTGAGCAGCTCTCCCTAGTTTCTGACTGCCTTCCCTCCTCCTTACTCAGGTCCCTCCACTCCTCTCCACATGAGTATCTCTGCCCAGTTTCTTACCTAATTGCTCCTCCTCCTTCAGGACATCCACTCCTCTCCAAGTGAGCATCGCTGCCTACTTAACTGACTCTGCTACTATTCACTCAAGACTTCTCTCCCAGTGTGTATCTCTACCCAGTGTCTGACCAATGCGCCCCTGCTTACTCAGATCCTCTCACATCTTGCTACTTTTGCATACTGCCCTCCTTGTCAATCAGGAACGCCATTCCTGTGGAATCTCCACCTAGTTTGACTCACTGTGCTCCTCCTCATCAGGAACCTCTTGTCCTGAGTATCTGCCCAATATCCTATGGGCTCTTCCTCACTCAAGACCCTCTTTCCTCTCCAAGTGAGTATCTCAGGCTAGTTTCTAACTTACTGAGCTTCTCCTAAGTGAGGACCCCCTGCCCCTGTCCTCTCCAACTAAGTATCTCGGACTAGTTTCTAGTTGCACTCCTCATCACTCAAGACCTCCTCTCATTTCCAAATAAGTACCTCTTCCTAGTTTCTGATTTACTGCCCTCCTCATCGCTCAAGACCTCCCACTCCTCTCCAAATGAATGTCTTTGTCTACCTTCTGACTTATGGCTCTCCTCCTCATTGAGGATGCCAGCACTGGTCACTGGGTGTGAATTTTCTCCATGTTTCTGTGTTCAGTAAATAGGTTTTGGCGTGCTCTCCCATACATTGTGATGTGTTTGTAATGATAAATGTCTTACCTCTTTTGAATGTTTTCACTTCCTTGAACCATTCCTGCTTTCATAAGGTGAAAGAACTAGGTTCTCTTTCCTTGTAGCATCAATCCCCTGGTGCTCTTTGGGCTAGCATTCCTGGTTTGTATCCTGTCTCCCCAGGTTCAATGGCTTGGCTGGGAATTCCTGTGTTGCCTCAGGAACTTTAATGTTGTCTCTCTGAGCTCAGATATTTATATATTTGAAAGGAAACAGCTTGATTTTGTCCTATAGCTGGCTATTTCTGAATGGGGAAAGAATGAGGGAAGAAGTACGGTTATAGAAATGTGCAGAATGTTTGTTGAAGAATAACATTGAGAAAATAATTTTGTATGTGGTTAGGACTTTTCAACATGTGGATTTAATTAAATTAGATCAATGGGTTTCATTAAGAATAGGATGATGTAAGACTGAATTGGGGGGGGGGGCTTCCCTGGTGGCTCAATGGTAAAGAACTCACCTGTCAATACAGGAGACACAGGTTCGATCCTTGATCCAGGAAGATCCTACATACCATGTAGCAACTGTGTCCGTTCACTTCGAGTATTTTCTTGTGCTCTAGAGGCCAGGAGCCACAACTGCTGAGTCTACACACCCCCACTACTGAAGCCTGAACACCCTAGAGCCTGTGTGCTGCAATAAAAGAAGCCACAGCAATGAGAAGCCTGTGCACCACCAACTACAGAGTAGCCCCCATTCAGCGTAACTAGAGCAAAGCCCGTATAGCAATGAAGACCAGCAGAGTCAAAAATAAGTAAATAAATAAAACTATTAAGGAAAAATAACTATTCTGTGAATTCCTGTTTCTTCTAACTGATCTATATTTACTTTTGATTTTTTTCCCCCACCTTAGCTCAAAGTATTATTTCCTAGAAACCTATGATCCTATTTAACTGGGTGTTTTAAAACTTTTTAAAATTGTTAAGAAACTTTCCAAATATAAAATTCTAATTTAAATTCTCTTGACTTCCAGTTCACTTTGGGGTGCTTCAAGGGGCCGCTGGAACATCCCAAAGAGAGATTCCAAACTAACTGGGTTACCGTGTAGGAAGACGTTTGCCAGGTTCTCTGAGAATGAGACAAGTTTAGGGATAAATTTATCAGGCTGAGGCTGGCATTCTCTCTCCCCTGGCAGGACATCATGGTTATTTTGGCCCATCGTTGCACCCTGGATGAAAAGGAGTATATACTGAGAAAGGCCAGGGAACACGTCAACAGCCTACAGGACACCCATCCACACCACCAAATTGATCAGATGGGTGGGGATGCAACCCCAGAACATGACCCACACTGGGTCTGTGAAGATCATGTAGGCCAGGCTAGGATGAGACATTACTTTTCCACCAGAAGGAGTGAAAAGGTATATGGAAGCCTGAAAATTACGATAAAGTCCAAGAGGTTATGTAGGAAAAAGATGAAAACCTGGCAGCCTTCCTGAGCTGGGTGACAGAGGCATTCAGGAAGTCCACCAAAACAGACCGTGAATCCACAGAAGGGAAGACACTATTGGTCAGGCATTTATCACCAGGCTACTTCTGCTAGCCGGAAAGAATTACAAAAGCTTGAGGCTGGGCCCCAAGCCCCATTGTCCATTTGGTAGAGGAGGCCTTCAAGGTCTCTAACAACCAAGACTTGACAGAAGAGGCTGTTGGTGCCCAAGGGACAAAAAACCAAGATAACCCTGAAGGGCCTCCGAACATGGGACCAGAAAGCACCACTGCTCGCCCCTCCCACCACGTTGCAACTGTTGCAGAATTTCTGAGCCCTCCCGGGCAGCATGGCTTGTACCTTTTCTACCCCATATAAGGAAAGGTGTTTGTCCTGTTCCTCTCCTTCCCCGTATAAGGAAAGAATATGTGTCACATGTAATCAGCAAACGACAGCAAGACTTTTATCCTTCTCTAATAAACTATTCTCTTTCATCTTGTCTCTTGTCTGGAAATTCTTTTCCAACCCACACATGGATCACGACAGAGGCCAAGAAGGATAAGAGGCAGCTTTTGGGTGCTCTGATCCAGCCACCACCTCAAGGGGACCCTAGAGTGCTGAGAAGGCCGGACAGACAGCAGAAAACCCAGCTTGCCCCAAACCTGTGTGACCTTTTGTTGGAAGGAGGGACCCTGGAGCAGGAATGTCCTGAGCGCTCGCCTGTGGGGCAACTCTACTGGCCCCAGTTCCTTGTGAAACTCTTGGATTAGAGAGTCCCACACAGCAATTGATGGGGCCTGAGTGCCTACCCAGTTCCAGATCCCACTCATCCATCCTCACTACTCCAGCAGAGCCTTGGGTCTCCCTGGATAAAAAGGAGTGTATACTGCGTAAGGCCAGGGAACACGCAGATGGCCCATGGGCCACCCATCCATACCACCAAATGGCTTGTTGACACTGGAGCCACCTGCTCTGTTCTGACTTGGCCGGCTGGCTCCCCTCTCCAACCATGGCTGCATTGTGATGGGAGCCAATAGACAGCCAAAGGGAAGACGATTTACATCTCCCCTTGCTTGCAGAATTGGGTCCATTATTGTTTACCTACTCCTTTTTGTACATGCCAGAATGCCCTATCCCCTCCTTGGGAAAGATCTGATAAATGAATCAGGAGCTAGTATATTCTTAGGACAGGGTGAAGTCCAAGGAGGTAAAGAATCTGAGCAGAGAATACATCTATTAGTAACCCTGGATGATGCACCTGTTGGGCATCAAAATATTCCCCAAAACATCCCCCAAGAAATTAGAGAACAGGTAGATCCTGCAGTCTGAGATACCCTGGTACCAGGAGGGGCAAAATGTGATCCCCTAATAAGGTTAAGCCTTGGGGGAAAATACGCAGAGACAATATCCTTTAAAGCCTGAGGCCCTGAGGGGAATATATCAGCTGCTCGGCCAATTCCTAAAACCCAGTCTCATTAGGCCCTGACAATCCCCTCACAACAGCCCGAGCCTCCCCATTCAGAGGCCCAATAGTGAGTAACAGCTGTTCAAGACGAGCAGTGAATGAGGCCATCATTCGTATTCACCCAATGGTGCCAAACCCACACACCCTCATCACGCAAAAGCCAGAGAGCACCCAGTATTTCTGTTTTGGACCTCAAAGACACATTTTTCTGTGTTCCCCTAAATCCAGATTCTCAATATCTTTTTGTCTTTGAATGGAGGGATCCTGATACCATGGACATGATATCAGTGTCCATGGACATGATACCAATAAACATGGACAGTGTTTCTGCAAGGTTTTCGGGACAGCCCCCATCTTTTTGGAGATGCGTTATCAAGGGAACTGAGCCTTGAGACAGGAACTCTGCTACCATATGTTGATGACTTACTGATAAGTATTGAGACCAAAAAAGATTAAGATTAAAATACTGTTACAGACCTAAATTTTCTGGCAAAAGGGGGATATAAAGTCTCTCCAACCAAGGCTCAGATCTCACAGCAATGGGTTTAATATTAAGGATGTGTTTGGGGCCCAGTGGCACATGCCATGGATCGAAAAACAGCAATTAGTGCATTACCATCTCCAACCACAAAGAGGCAACTCTGAGGCTTTCTTGGGATTGCTGGGTTCTGTTGTATCTGGATTCTAAATTATGACCTTATAGCAAAACCCCTCTATGAGGCTCTAAAGGGAGGAGAAAGGGAACTCCTTCAATGGAATAGGAACCACCAGCTGGCCTTTGAGATTCTAAAGACTGAGCTGAGTAGAGCAGCATTGGGGCTTCCAAATGTGGATGAGCCCTTTACCCTATATGTTCATGAGAAGTCAGGGATAGCACTAGATGTCCTGAGCCAAACCTGGGGCTGGCTCAGAGACCAGTGGCTTGCTTTTCAAAACAAGTGGACTCAGTGGTCCTGAGATGGCCAAGCTGCCTGCATGCAGTAGCAGACACAGCACTATAGGATAATGAGGCTTCTAAGCTCACCCTGGGCCAACACTTAGATGTGTTAACTCTCATTATGCTTACTCCTTGGAAGGAAAGTTATGACCAACCTAGACAGCATATTAAAAAGCAGAGACATTACTTTGCCAACAAAGGTCCGTCTAGTCAAGGCTATGGTTTTTCCAGTGGTCATGTATGGATGTGAGAGTTGGACCATAAAGAAAGCTGAGCATAGAAGAATTGATGCTTTTGAACTGTGGTGTTGGAGAAGAGTCTTGAGAGTCCCTTGGACTGCAAGGAGATCCAACCAGCCCATCCTAAAGGAGATCGGTCCTGAGTGTTCATTGGAAGGACTGATGTTGAAGCTGAAATTCCAATACTTTGGCCACCTGATGCAAAGAGCTGACTCATTTGAAAGGTTGGGAAAGATTGAAGGCAGGAAGAGAAGGGGACGACAGAGGATGAGATGGTTGGATGGCATCATCGACTCAATGGACATGAGTCTGGGTAAACTCCAGGAACTGGTGATGGCCAGGGAGGCCTAGTGTGCTGTGGTCCATGGGGTCGCAAACAGTTGGACACAACTGAGCGACTGAACTGAACTGAACCCTCATTAGGTGCTGGAAGTTAAAGGACATCATTGGTTGACTGGAAGAAAGTCAGCAAGATATCAAGCTCTCCTAATGGACACCCCCAACATTACCTTAAAGGTAACCCAAACCCTGAACCCAGCAACTCTGCTTGTAGCAGTCAAGAGTGGAGACTTCTTGTATCAGTGTATAGAGACCCTAAAATGAACTCACTCCAGCAGGTCTGATCTTCTAGAGGAGACTTGACAGCCCTGAGGTTGCATGATTTACTGATGGGAGCCGTTTTGTACAAATGGAAACCCAAAAGGAGGGGTATGCCATAGTTGGTCTAGATGAATTTATAGAAGCCAAGGCCCTGCCACCCCAGATTTCGGCCCAGAAGGCTGAACTAACTGCATTGCTAACTGCATTAGTGAGAACTTTGCAATTAGGGAAGGAAAAGAAATTAAATATTTTTACTGACTCTAAATGTGGGTTCCACATGCTACATGCTCATGCTGCCATTTGGAAAGAATCTTCAGTTCAGTTCAGTTCAGTCGCTCAGTCATGTCCGACTCTTTGTGACCCCACGAATCGCAGCACACCAGGCCTCCCTGTCCATCACCATCTCCCGGAGTTCACTCAGACTCACGTCCATCGAGTCCATGATGCCATCCAGCCGTCTCATCCTCGGTCATCCCCTTCTCCTCCTTCCCCCAATCCCTCCCAGCATCAGAGTCTTTTCCAATGAGTCAACTCTTCGCATGAGGTGGCCAAAGTACTGGAGCTTCAGCTTTAGCATGGAAAGAACCTTAACCACTAGAAATTCCCCCATAAATCATAAAGATTTGGTTCTGGCTCTTTTAGAGTAAGCTTTCAACCCAGGTAACAGGAATCCACTGCAGGGGCCATCAGAGGGATGGGTCTTTTGTGAGCCAAGGGAATAGCAAAGCTGATCAAACTGCAAACCAGCCAGCTCCACTGCAGGACCCTGAACAGGTTATGACTCTAAAGATTGGTCCCCCTGAATTCCCGAGCTTTCCCCAGTATTCCCCATCAGAACAAGAAAATGCTGAGAAATGGGGCTATGAGAAGGAGCTGGATGAAAAGGAGGAAAAGGTTCTAATCCCTGAGGCCCAATAATGGAAACTCACCAAGAGTTTACATGATGCCAACCACTATGGGAAGGATGCACTATGGGATTTGATGCAAAAGGCTTTTACAGGGAAGGGGCTCAAAAGGACAGTAAAACAAGCAATCCTTGCCTGTGATTTCATGTGCCTGGCACAGACCCATCCAATCCTCCTTTTGTTACTCACGTCAATTCCCCTAGTTACGCCAAGGGGCAACTAGGGGAAGACTGGAAGTTTCACCCAAATTCCTCACAATCAGGATAAAAATATCTTCTGAGGTTTGTGGATACTTTCACACAGTGGGCTGAAGCCTTCCCCACCTGATGTGAAAAGACTATCGAAGTCCATAAGTCCCTTTAAGAGAAATATGTCCTCCTTTTGGACTTCCAAAATCTCTCCAGAGGCTCATAACAGCTGTAGGGATGGACTACAAGCTGCACACCTCTTGGCACCCTCAGGGAAGATAGAGAAAATGAACCATACTTTAAAGGGAACCCTAGCACAGCATTTCCCCTAAAATAAGGAACAAGACAAGGGTGCCCACTCTCACCACTACTATTCAACATAGTTTTGGAAGTTTTAGCCACATCAATCAGAGAAGAAAAAAAAAAAAGGAATCCAGATTGGAAAAGAAGAAGTAAAACTCTCACTGTTTGCAGATGACATGATCCTCTACATAGAAAACTCTAAAGACTCCACCAGAAAATTACTAGAGCTAATCAATGAATATAGTAAAGTTGCAGGATATAAAATCAACACACAGAAATCCCTTGCATTCCTATACACTAATAATGAGAAAATAGAAAGAGAAATTAAGGAAACAATTCCATTCACCACTGCAACAAAAAGAATAAAATACTTAGGAATATACCTAAAGAAACTATAGTTTATATAGAAAACTATAAAACACTGGTGAAAGAAATCAAAGAGGACACTGATAGATGGAGAAATATACCATGTTCATGGATTGGAAGAATCAATATAGTGAAAATGAATATACTACCCAAAGCAATCTATAGCTTCAGTGCAATTCCTATCAAGCTACCAACGGTATTTTTCACAGAGCTAGAACAAATAATTTCAAGATTTGTATGGAAATACAAAAAAACCTCGAATAGCCAAAGCAATCTTGAAAAAGAAAAATGGAACTAGAGGAATCAACCTGCCTGACTTCAGACTATACTACAAAGCCACAGTCATGAAGACAGTATGGTACTGGCACAAAGACAGAAATATAGATCAATGGAACAAAATAGAAAGCCCAGAGATAAATCCACGCGCCTATGGACACCTTATCTTTGACAAAGGAGGCAAGGATATACAATGGATTAAAGACAATCTCTTTAACAAGTGGTGCTGGGAAAATTGGTCAACCACTTGTAAAAGAATGAAACTAGAACACTTTCTAACATCATACACAAAAATAAACTCAAAATGGATTAAAGATCTAAATGTAAGACCAGAAACTATAAAACTCCTATAAGAGAACATAGGCAAAACACTTTCCTACATACATCACAGCAGGATCCTCTATGACCCACCTCCAAGAATATTGGAAATAAAAGCAAAAATAAACAAATGGGACCTAATTAAACTTAAAAGCTTCTGCACAACAAAGGAAACTATAAGCAAGGTGAAAAGACAGCCTTCAGAATGGGAGAAAATAATAGCAAATGAAGCAACTGACAAACAACTAATCTCAAAAATATAAAAGCAACTCCTGCAGCTCAATTCCAGAAAAATAAACGACCCAATCAAAAAATGGGCCAAAGAACTAAATAGACATTTCTCCAAAGAACACATACAGATGACTAACAGATGAAAAGATGCTCAACATCACTCATTATCAGAGAAATGCAAATCAAAACCACAATGAGGTACCATTTCACGCCAGTCAGAATAGCTGCTATCCAAAAGTCTACAAGCAATAAATGCTGGAGGGGGTGTGGAGAAAAGGGAACCCTCTTACACTGTTGGTGGGAATGCAAACTAGTACAGCCACTATGGAGAACAGTGTGGAGATTCCTTAGAAAACTGCAAATAGAACTGCCTTATGACCCAGCAATCCCACTGTTGGGCATACACACTGAGGAAACCAGAATTGAAAGAGACACATGTACCCCAATGTTCATCGCAGCACTGTTTATAATAGCCAGGACATGGAAGCAACCTAGATGTCCATCAGCAGATGAATGGGTAAGAAAGCTGTGGTACATATACGCTCAGCCATTAAAAAGAATACATTTGAATCAGTTCTAATGAGGTGGATGAAACTGGAACGTATTATACAGAGTGAAGTAAGCCAAAAAGAAAAACACCAATACAGTATACTAACACATATATATGGAATTTAGAAAGATGGTAACGATAACCCTGTATGTAAGACAGCAAAAGAGACACATATGTATATAACAGTCTTTTGGACTCTGTGGGAGAGGGAGAGGGTGGGATGATTTGGGAGAATGGCATTGAAACATGTATAATATCATATATGAAACGAGTCACCAGCCCAGGTTCAATGCATGATACTGGATGCTTGGAGCTGGTGCACTGGGATGACCCAGAGGGATGGTACGAGGAGGGAGGAGGGAGGGGGGTTCAGGATGGGGAACATGTGTATACCTGTGGTGGATACATGTTGATGTATGGCAAAACCAATACAATATTGTAAAGTAATTAACCTCCAATTAAAATACATAAATTTATTTAAGAAAAAAAACAAAAAGATACATGAACCCCAATGTTCACTGCAGCACTATTCACAATAGCCAAGATATAAAAGCAACCAAATGTCCACTGACAGATGAATGGATAAAAAGATCTGGTACATATATACAATGGAATATTACTCAGCCATTAAAAGGAATGAATTGGGTCATTTGTAGAGATGTGGATGAAGCTACAGTCTGTCAAACACAGTGAAGTCAGAAAGAGAAAAACAAATAATGTATATTAATGTATATATACAAAACACGATCTACTGGAGGACAGAACAGCAAACCACCCCAGTATACTTGCTGTGAGAACATCATGAACTGTATAAAAAGACATAAAGATATGACACTGAAAGATGAGTCTGCCAGGTCAGAAGGTGTTCACTGCTACTGGGGAAGAGTGAAGGATAACTACTAATAGCCCCAGAGAGACTGAAGCAGCTGGGCCAAAGCAGAAACATTGCTCATTTGTGGATGTGTCTGGTGATGAAGGCTTCCCTGGTGGCTCAGATGGTAAACAATCTGCGTGCAGTGCAGGAGACTCAGGCTTGATTCCTGGGTTGGGAAGATCCCCCTGGAGAAGGGAATGGCAACCCACTGCAGTATTCTTGCCTGGAAAACCCCATGGATAGAAGAGCCTGGAGGGCTAGGGTCCAAGGGGTCGCATACAGACACAACTGAGTGACTCACACACTTTTTGGTGATGAAAGTAAAATCTGATGCTGCAAAGAACAGTATTGCACAGGAACCTGGAAATTTAGGCCCATGAATCAGGTAAATTGGAAGTGGTCAAACAGGAGAAAGCAACAGTAAACATCAACATCTTAGGATTCAGTGAACTAAAATGGAAGGATATGGGCTAATTTAACTAGCAAGAATCCCTTAGAAGAAATGGAGTAGCCCTCATAATCAACAAAACAGTCCAAAATACAGTACTTGGGTGCAACCTCAAAAATGATAGAATGATCTCGGTTCATTTCCAAGGCAAGCCATTCAACATTACAGTTAATTCAAGTCTATGCCCCTACCACCAATGCCGAAGAAGCCAAAGTTAATCAGTTCTGTGAAGACCTAGAACTAACACCAAAAAAAGATGTTCTATTCATCACTGAGGACTGGAATGCAAAAGTAGGAAGTCAAGAGATACCTGGAATAACAGGCAAGTTTGGCCTTAGAGTACAAAACGAAGCAGGGCAAAGGTAAACTGAATTCTGCCAAGAGAATGCACTGGTCATAGCAAACACCCTCTTCCAACAACAAAGGAAATGACTCTACACATGGACGTCACCACATAGTCAATACCGAAATCACATTCATTATATTCTTTGCAGTCGAAGATGGAGAGACTCTATACAGTCAAGAAAAACAAGACTGGGAGCTAACTGTGGCTCAGATCATGAACTCCTTATTGCCAAATTCAAAATTAAATGGAAGAAAGTAGGGAAAACCACTAGACCATTCAGGTATGACCTAAATCAAATCCCTTACAATTATACAGTGGAAGTGACACACTGAAATTGATTCAAGGGATTAGATCTGATTGAGTGCCTGAAGAACTATGGATGGAGGTTTGTGACATTGTACAAGAGGTGGTCATCAAAACCGTCCGCAAGAAAAATAAATGCAAAAAGGCAAAATGGTTGTCTGAGGAGGCCTTATGAATATTGAGATAAGAAGAAAATCTATAGGCAAAGGAGAAAAGGAAAGATACACCCATCTGAATCCAGAGTTCCAAGGAATAGCGAGGAGAGATAAGAAAGCCTTCTTACATGAATAATGCAAAGACATAGAGGAAACCAATAGAATAGGAAAGACTAGAGATCTTGTCAAGAAAATGAGATACCAAGGGAAAATTTCATGAAAAGAAAGGCACCATAAAGGACAGAAATGGTATGAACCTAACAGAAGCAGAAGATATTAAGAAAAGGTGACAAGAATTGTATAGAAAACTGTACAAAAAAGATCTTAATGACCCAGATAACCATGATGGTGTGATCACTCACCTAGAGACAGACATCCTGGAATGTGAAGTCAAGTGGGCCTTAGGAAGCATCACTATGAACAAAGCTAGTGGAGGTACTTGAATTCCAGCTAAGTTAGTCCAAATCCTAAATGATGATGCTGTTAAGGTGCTGCACTCAATATGCTAGCAAATTGGGAGAACTCAGCAGTTCTCCAGGACTGGAAAAGGTCAATGTTCATTCCAATCCCAAAGAAAGGCAATGCCAAAGAATGCTCAAACTACCACACAGTTGCATTCATTTAATACCCTAGCAAATTAATCCTCAAAATTCTACAAGCTAGGCTTCAAGAGTATGTGAACTGAGAAATTCCAGATGTTCAAGCTGGATTTAGAAAAGGCAGAGGAACCAGAGATCAAATTGCCAACATCCACTGGATCATCCAAAAAGCAAGAGAGTTGCAGAAAAACATGTATTTCTGCTTCACTGACTACGCTAAAGCCTTTGCGTGGATTACAAAACTGTGGAAAGTTCTTAAGGAGATGGGAATACCAGACCATCTTACCTGCCTCCTGAGAAACCTGTATGCAGGTCAAGAAGCAACATTTAGAACTGGACATGGAACAACAGACTGGTTCCAAATTGAGAAAGGAGTACGTCAGGGCTGTATGTTGTCACCCTGCTTATTTAACTTATATGCAGAGTATATCATGTGACATGCTGGGCTGGATGAAGCACAGACTGGAATTAAGATTGCAGGGAGAAACATCAATAACCTCGGATATGCAGATGACACCACCCTTATGGCAGAAAGAGGAGAGGAAATAAAGAGCCTCTTGATGAAAGTAAAAGAGGAGAGTGAAAAAGCTGGCTTAAAACTCAACATTCAAAAAATGACGATCATGGCATCCGGCCCATCACTTCATGGCAAATAGATGGGGAAACGATGGAAACAGTGAGAGACTTTATTTTCTTGGGCTCCCAAATCACTGCAGATGGTGACTGTAGCCTTGAAATTAAAAGATGCTTGCTCCTTGGAAGAAAAGCTATGACAAACCTAGACAGTGTATTAAAAAGCAGAGACATTACTTTGCCAACAAACATCCATATAGTCAAAGCTATGGTTTTTCCAGTAGTCATGTATGGATGTGAGAATTGGACCATAAAGAAAGCTGAGCGCTGAAGAATTGATGCTTTTGAACTGTGGTGTTGGAGAAGACTCTTGAGAGTCCCTTGGAATGCAAGGAGATCAAACTAATCAATCCTGAAGGAAATCAATCCTGAATATTCATTGGAAGGACTGATGCTGAAGCTGAAGCTCCAATACATTGGCCACCTGATGTGAAGAGCTCACTCATTAGAAAAGACCCTGATGCTGGGAAAGATTGAAGGCAGGAGGAGGAGACGACCAAGGATGAGATGGTTTGATGGCACCACTGAGTCAATGGACATGAGTTTGAGCAAGCTCCAGGAGATGGTGAAGGACAAGGAAGCCTGGTATGCTGCAGTCCATGGGGTCACAAACAGTCAGACACAATTTAGCAATTGAACAACAACTTACTGTTAGAGAACACTTAGGTATATCTTTTTTTACAGAGGGGATAATTCTTCAATCTAAATGGGAATTTCTTAATTAACTTTAAAAAAATATCCAGGTGTTTATACATCAGGTTTATATGGGATGCTTTTTTTTAGTACAGTTTCAATTTCTAGATTTTCAGATCCCATTCAGAATACATCTCATCCTTCTTCTAAAAGTTCCCCCAATATTTGAGGATATCCACTATTTTGTCTCTCTGAGGCTTCTCTTCATTATTGTGGACCACTGCCTTCCCACTTAAGTCCAACGAATACTCCTAATAGAACATAATTTAAACTTTGTCCATCATTCTAATTCATCTCCTCTGAATACACTGTGTTGGAAGCATTCAGATTGCCTGATTCAGATATAGTCTACCAGAAAATTAAAGGCAGAAATAATATTTTTAACCATATTCACTGGCATCCATGGAACACTAAGGTATAATCAAATTCCCATAAGGTACCAGAGGAGCTGTGTCAACGAAACATGAGTCTGCACTGTGAATTGTGAACTGCCACTGTGAAGGGCAGAAAGACCTCAATCTGATCATTACTGCCTTCATCTTGCATGGCACCCTTGTAGAACTGCATTCATTTCCACATCCTCCATTTCCCCTCTATACAGTCGTAGCCCACTGAGTTATATTAATCTTCCCATCAACCTACGGAGAAGGTAATGGCACCCCACTCCAGTACTCTTGCCTGGAAAATCCCATGGACGGAGGAGCCTGGTAGGCTGCAGTCCATGGGGTTGCGAAGAGTCGGACACAACTGAGCAACTTCCCTTTCACTTTTCACTTTCATGCATTGGAGAAGGAAATGGCAACCCATTCCAGTGTTCTTGCCTGGAGAATCCCAGGGACGTGGGAGCCTGGTGGGCTGCCATCTATGGGGTCGCACAGAGTTGGACATGACTGAAGAGACTTAGCAGCAGCAGCCATCAACATAAAACCATCAAGTCTGTTTTCAAACATGGGGCTGTTAATATAGATTTCCTCTATTCTGTATTTGTGTGGCCATTAAATTTTTCTTTTGACAAAAGGTCACTCTGTGACATTTACCCATGCATCCCTGCTTATATACTAGGCAGTCTCACTCTCACCTTGAACCTTGTGAAGACTAAGAAACCATAACAAGGAGAGCCTTTATACAATGGCTTATATCAATATATCATGTAACAGCTATGAAAAGCAGAGACATTACTTTGCCAACAAAGGTCCTTATAGTGAAAGCTATGGTTTTTCCAGCAGTCATGTATGGATTTGAGAATTGGACCATAAAGAAAGCTGAATACTGAAGAATTGATGCTTTTCAACTGTAGTGTTGGAGAAGACTCTTGAGCGTCCCTTGGACAGCAAGGAGATCAAACTAATCAATCCTAAAGGAAATCAATCTTAAATATTCATTGGAAGGACTGATGCTGAAGCTCCAATACATTGGCTGCTGCTGCTGCTAAGTCGCTTCAGTCGTGTCCGACTCTATGTGACCCCATAGACGGCAGCCCACCAAACCCCCCGTCCCTGGGATTCTCCAGGCAAGAACACTGGAGTGGGTTGCCATTTCCTTCTCCAATGCATGAAAGTGAAGGGTGAAAGGGAAGTCGCTCAGTTGTGTCCGACTCTTAGCGACCCCATGGACTGCAGCCCACCAGGCTCCTCCATCCATGGGAGTTTCCAGGCAAGAGTACTGGAGTGGGTCGCCAGTGCCTTCTCCGAATACATTGGCTACCTGATGTAAACAGCTGACTCATTAGAAAAGATCCTGATGCTGGGAAAGATTGAAGGCAGGAGGAGAAGGATGACAGAGGATGAGATGGTTGGATGGCATCACTGACTAAATGGACATGAGTTTGAGCAAGCTCTGGGAGATGGTGATAGACAGGGAAGCCTGGCATGCTGTAGTCCATGGGGTCGTGAAGAGTTGGACACGACTGAGTGACTGAACTGAACAGCTATGAAGTGAGCAATCCAAGTCATCAGACAACCTTTGCTCAATATGGTCATCCAGGGACTCAGGCCCCCTCCACATTGTAGCTCAGCTGTTGTCTCAGGGCATTGTCTTCGACTGCATTCTTGATGCTGGGCCACTGTCAAGTCTATTCCAGTTTCAGCCACTGGGAAAAGGTAGGAGAATACATAGGAGATACCTCAACATCTTAAGACAGACCTGAAAGTAGCATTCATCTTCTATGCCAAGATATAATGAGTGAAAACTCAATTATATGACCAAACCTAACTGCAAGGGAAGCTGGGAAATATAGTCTAGTTGAGTTATCATGTGTCCAGCCACAACTCCATTCCTGTGTAAGGTAAGAAGGACAAATCTTGGTGGCCAACTAGTAGTTTCCACGACTAACCTCATCTTCTTAGATACTTTCTATTGTTGTTCATTCATAACACTTTCATTGAGAACTTAATGGCATGTTAGAGGAATTCAAAAGACAGGTACCATATAATGAAACAACTGAAAATCTAGTCTGCTGAAACGTCTTCGGATCTGCATTATGCCACCCAATGTCCTATTTAATATATCCAGCTTCTTGTCATTCCTATGTATACCAGCAATTTTCTCCTTCAATATGTGATCAATATGTCAAATGGTCAGAGGTGAGAACAGAGCCTTTTGGTAGTGAGAGTGTCAATTCCTAGGCAGGTTGACAAGAAGTCTGGGGGTCCCCAAGGAGAGAGGGGGTCTGGAATTCTCGAGGAGGAAAGGACAAACATTTTTTTCCCCTCTACATTCCTTAGGATTATATAACAATAATGTATCCTGCTTGAGGGCAGTTTCTGGAAAAAACCTTCTGGCTAATCCTGTTATCTTAAAACATAAATTATGGGAGTGGGTCTAGTAAGGTCTTTACAACCTCCAGACATTCTTTTGATTCACTGTAATAACTAATTAAAAGGTATATAACTCCATTGCTAACACTAGCGAGGGAGCACTCTTTCTGCCCCCTTCTGATGTCTATATCAGAAGCCTTCTCTCTCTTATACTTTAATAAAACTTTATTATATAAAAGCTCTGAGTGATCAAGCCTCGTCTCTGGACCCGGGTTGAATTTTTCTCCTCTGGAGGCCAAGAATCCTGGTGTCTTTCGTGGTTTAGCAGCAACCTTTCAGTAGGCATTGAGAACTTTCCCCCTAGGTTGACTTGACCCAGCAATGAAGTACTGGATATCCTTCCCTATGAGCTCAACTCTTACTCAGTCTGTCCTCAATGATATCTTGACAGACTGTTAATGACCTTGCTAGTCTTCACATTCTCTCTGGCTGCCACATTCTCTAGTTTACCATTCAAATGTCCCCATTAAAAGTGAGATTTAAATGACCAGATGTTACTGGTCCTGAGAGAATCTCCCCCTCAACCCATGAGTACCACATCCACCATTCAGTCCTCATAGTCCTTTTAATAAGTTACTCTAAAATTTTGTTCTATCAATTGCTCATTAGCCTATAGATAACAGAATTCTTTTCCTTTAAAAAATTAAGACTACTTGATCTGTTCATGCTTTTAATATCTTTCAATACATTATGATTCTCCAAAGTTATTATATAATAATATTGTAATATGTAATATATATTATATAATAACATAATCTCATATGCAAGTTTTTCCAGAGTTCTGGGATATAACTGGTTCAAGCCAAAGACTTAAAATAAAAAGACTTATTACCCTCTTAAAGTCTTCTCACCCATCTTTGTCTCTAATTTACTCTTAACACTGCTTGATTTATACCATCCAGTCCAAAGATCATTCTTCTTAATAGAAATATGGCTTCAGGTTGAGTAGGGTTGCTTTCTCTATCATCTATTTACATTACATTATCTGCCCCAAGTAACATCTTTTTTCCTTCTTAATTTGTCTTTTTCCTACTAGACATTTTAAAATGGGAGCTCCTGTCGTCTCTGTGCTACCTTGGCTAAGCTCACTATATTTGATGCTGCCTCCCTTAGGTTTGGGATCTGCTGGTCCTCTACAGCTTAACTATTCTCCCAAATCAAAGATAACCAACCTCTCACCCTCTCACCCTTATGCTGCTGCTACTGCTGTTAAGTCACTTCAGTCGTGTCTGACTCTGTGCGACCCCACAGACGGCAGCCCACCAGGCTCCCTCGTCCCTGGGATTCTCCAGGCAAGAACACTGGAGTGGGTTGCCGTTTCCTTCTCCAATGCATGAAAGTGAAAAGTGAATGTAAAGTTGCTCAGTCGTGTCTGACTCTTCGCAACCCCATGGACTACAGCCTACCAGGCTTCTCCGTCCATGGGATTTTCCCGACAAGAGTACTGGAGTGGGTTGCCACTGCCTTCTCCATCTCGGCCTTATATCTCCACTCAATAATTTATCCTCTTTTTCTCCCATCTTGGAGTGGTCTAATCTCCTGGGTTCAAACTTTTGCCAGCATCTCCTGGTTTCTTGCGTGTGTGTGTGTGTGTGTGTGTGTGTGTGTGTGTGTGTGTGTGTAAAGTGAGAAAGAGGGTCTGTGCAATGAACTACTCCCCGTTACTTGCTTAGTTATTTCTCATTCGGCGGCAAAATATCCATGTAGACAAGATGCTACCTTGCTCACCAGTGTAACCCCTGCATCTAGCACAGTGCTTGATATTAACATGCCCATAAAAGGTTACTGAATGAATGACTTCTTCCTCATGCAAAGGCTTTGTAAGCACCATTTGCTTGAATCAACCTCTCACATGCTTTGTGGTCAAACTAAGTAACATATAAGTAACCTGTTTCCATGACTTGGGCTTCACTGGTGGCTCATATGGTAAAGAATCTGCCTGCAATGCAGGAGACCTGGTTCAATACTGGGTTGGGAAGATCCCCTGGAGAAGGGAATGGCAACCACTCCAGAATTCTTGACTGGAGAATCCCATGGACAGAGGAGTCTGGCGGGCTACAGTCCATGGGGTTGCAGAGAGTCATACATGACTGAGTAACTAGTACTAACTTTACATAACTTATTAAAAAGCTAGTGCCCACAGAAGATGGACTCTTTTTCCCCAATAGAAATAATAGACAAAACAGTAGACATGAAAGGAAGACAAGGTACATTGGTCCTCAGCAATCCCTGAGCGTTTCATTTGTCCTTCAGCTAACAGCATACCTTTACACCTAGTGATCTTAGGGATTTTTCCTTCTCTTAACTAAAACGGACATTGAGGCAAAATATTGGTCAAGGGCTTGTATTTGTTAGTCCCTGTGCTAAGACTCACACTTGCATCTCTTCATATATCCATGACAACATTTTCATGAAATAGGTGGGCTTATTCTCAATTTTTCAGATGAGCAAGTTAGGCATAGAGATTATGAGTGTGTCTGGTTCATAGTTAAGGGCTCAATAAGTTGTAGCTATAGTTATTATTTTGTGTAAGTGTGCTGCAGGAGGTATGGAGAAAGTGCTTTTGTAGAGAATACAGTGATGAACTGCCATGTGCAGTCACTGCCCTAGAGATTACATAAGACATCTTCATTCTCAGAAGGAAATGAGCAAGGCATCTTCATTCTCAGAGAATTAATATGTCTATGTGCCTCTTTGAGAAGAAGTAAGACAAAATGTCCTAAAAATTATCATAAAGGCACAAAGAAAGCACAGAGAAGATACCACCAACCCTGTGAAGGAGATAGCATCTGAAATAAATTTGCAAGGAGAGTTAGGATTGCCTATGTGGGCAAAGGCAGAGGAAAGAGAGTAAAGAGGGCACAGTTGGGCAATGATGGACTGTCTGGTGGCTATACATTCCTGTTCCTTCCAATCTCTGATCTCTGTTTTAAGCTCTGGTTCCCAGCTTTTGGTCTGTTAACATAACACACACCCCAAATTTCCCCACACATATCATCTAGGGCCCCATCACTTATTTTGCAACTGCTCTCTTGGCCCATTTATCCTAATCCAAACTCTCAGTTCTGTAATCTTGTTTTACAGAACAAATCTTGCCTGTGCTCTTTTGGACTTTGTTTGTTCTTAGTAATACTGACAACATAGTAGCTGCTGTTTCTCCAGATCTTGGCTCATCCCTTTTCTTGGTTCATTATCAACTCCTGCCTTGAGTCACCAAGAACCGCTCTCAGATTCCAGTTCTTATTGACTTAACCCCTTCTCTCCTCTCTTGGTCCACTTCTCATGCTCTCCACCCAACACACTGTTATTGTTCAGTCACTCAGTCATGTCCAACTCTTTGTGATCCCATGGATGGCAGCATGCCAGGCTTCCCTGTCCTTCACTATCTCCTGGAGCTTACTCAAACTCATGTCCATTGAGTCAGTGATGCCATCCAACCATCTCATCTTCTGTAGTCTCCTTTTCCTCTCGCCTTCAATCCATCCAACAACATCAATCTTTCCCAACCCTGATGTTGGGAAAGAGCCAACTCTTTTCTAATCAGTTGGCTCTTCACATTAGGTGGCCAAGGTACTAGAGCTTCAGCTTCAGCATCAGTCCTTCAAATGTATATGTTCAGGATTGAGTTCATTCAGGACTGACTGGTTGGATCTCCTTGCTGTCCAAGTGACTCTCAAGAGTCTTCTCCAACACCACAGTTCAAAAGCATCAATTCTTCAGTGCTCAGTCTTCTTTACAGTCCAACTCTCACATCCATACATGACTACTAGAAAAACCATAGCTTTGACTACACGGACCCTTGTCGGCAAAGTAATGTCTCTGCTTTTTAATACGCTGTCTAGTTTGTCATAGCTTTTCTTCCAAGGAGCCAGCGTCTTTTAATTTCATGGCCGCAGTCACCATCTGCAGTGATTTGGGAGCCCAAGAAAATAAAGTCTCTCACTGTTTCCATTGTTTCCCTATCTATTTGCCATGAAGTGATGGGCCAGATGCCATGATCTTCATTTTTTGAATGTTGAGTTTTAAGCCAGCTTTTTCACTCTCCTCTTTCACCTTTATCAAGAGGCTCTCTAGTTCCTCTTTGCTTTCTGCCATAAGGGTGGTGTCATCTGCATCCCTGAGGTTATTGATGTTTCTCCCTGGAATCTTGATTCCAGCTTGTGTTTCTTCCAGCCCAGCGTTTCTCATGATGTAGTCTGCATATAAGTTAAATAAGCAGGATGACAATACACAGCCTTGATGTATTCTTTTCCTAATTTGGAAACAGTCTATTGTTCCATGTGTGGTTCTAACTGTTGCTTCTTGACCTGCACACAAGTTTCTCAGGAGGCAGGTAAGATGGTCTGGTATTCCCATCGCTTAAAGAATTTTCCACAGTGTGTTGTGATACACACAGTCAAAGGCTTTAGTGTAGTCAATGAGGCAGAAGTAGATGTTTTTCTGGAACTCTCTTGCTTTTCTTCGGCCGTATATCTCCTCAATAATTTATCTCTTTTTCTCCCATCTTGGAGGTGTCTAATTCCTGGGTTCAAAACTTTTGCCAGCATCTTCCTGGTTTCTTGCGTGTGTGTGTGTGTGTGTGTGTGTGTGTGTGTGTGTGTGTGTGTAAAGTGAGAAAGAGGGTCTGTGCAATGAACTACTCCCCGTTACTTGCTTAGTTTATTTCTCATTCGGCGGCAAAAATATCCATGTAGAAACGATGCTACCTTGCTCACAGTGTAACTCCCTGCATCTAGCACAGTGCTTGATATTAACACATGCCCATAAAGGTTACTGAATGAATGACTTCTTCTCTGCAGAAGGCTTTGTAAGCACCATTTGCTTGAATCACTCTCACATGCTTTGTGGTCAAACTAAGTAACATATAGTAACCTGTTTCATGACTTGGGCTTCACTGGTGCTCATATGGTAAAGAATCTGCCTGCAATGCAGGAGACCTGGTTCAATACTGGGTTTGGAGACCCGGATGCTGCTGAGTAACTTCAGTCTTGTCCGACTCTGTGCAACCCCATAGATGGCAGCCCACCAGGATGCCCCGTCCCTGGGATTCTCCAGGCAAGAACACTGGAGTGGGTTGCCATCTCCTTCTGTAATGCGTGAAAGTGAAATTGCTCAGTCGTGTCCGACCCTCAACGACCCTATGGACTGCAGCCTTCCAGGCTCCTCCATCCATGGTATTTTCTGGGCAAGAGTACTGGAGTGGGGTGCCATTGCCTTCTCCAAATATTGATTAGCGTCACAGTAAAGAGTCCGCTTAAAAAGCGGGAGACCCAGATTCGATCTTGGGGAAGATTCTCCTGAAGAAGGGAATGGCTACCCAGTGCAGTATTCTTGCCTGGAGAATTCCAACGACAGAGGAGCCTGGAGGGCTACAGTCAATGGGGTCGCAAATAGTCTGAGCACAACTGAATAGGTTCGGCACTCTATTTCATTCGACATTACAGTGAACCTTCTCTGTGTCAAATGCAGCGCCCATATAGCATTATCTTAAGCCATCGAGAAAAGCCTTATTCAAAAGAAATCAGACCGAGTGTCGAGGAGGAGAAAACATGGAGTCAGGGGCCTGGGAACAAGGGACGGGAAGCTGGCTTCGCGGGAACCGGTGCGGGGACAGGCGTGAATCTCGGGGGCGGGGACTCAGCGTTCATTTGCATAACGACAACGCACTGCACGCAATATGTTCAATTTATTATTTGAATTTATCGTAGATTTCCTTTAAACATAGTATTTCGAAGAATGAGCCTTCGTCCACTAACGTGAAAAGATCTGCTACAGCGTCTTCACTGGGACTGTGTGTGTTTTTTTTTCTCATCCTCAGTGTATTAGGAGTGCACTTCCTCTCAACGGTCCGTGCCGAGCCCCGGTCCGGTATCCATGCTCCCTTTCTTGGTCCTACTTGAGCTTAGTCTCTGGTACCACCGTGCAGACTAAGTCAAGTAGAACCAAGAAAGAAAATTTTACTTTACCCAATAATTTTTGGAGGTCTTGTGAGACCAAACAAGACCAATATTTTGGTGTCAAAAAGTAGAACTTGGGAAGTAACTGGTTTTGGCCGGTTATTTCAGACTCTGAAGCTTTGTGCGTTTACCATTTTGGGTTTGGTCGTGGAAGTCAGTTAGCCGTGTCCGACTTTTTGCGACCCCATGTACTATGCAGTCCATGGAATTTTCCAGGTTACAGTACTGGAGTGGTTAGCCTTCCTCATTTCTAGGATCTTCCCAACCCAGAGATCGAACCTGGGTCTCCTGCATTGCTGGCAAATTATTTACTATGTGAGCCACGTGTTTTTTTTTTTTTTTTTTATCCCAATTCACAGTTACTACTATGGATTTAGTGTAGTCAACTTTCATAGTTGCATTATTCATACAGGTTCGTTTTCTCTGTTCATAAACTTAACAGAGGTAGGTCGTAAAACTATGTAGGTAAGTGTGTTCGTTCACTTCTCCCTCCTCCCACCCCAGGATGTAATATTTGTAAAAATCTGTAGAAAATCTCAGGCTTCCCTGGTAGCTCAGCTGGTAAAACAGCAACCTTCCATGCAGAAGACCTGAGTTCGATTCCTGGGTCGCAAAGATCCCCTGGAAAAGAAAACAGCTACCCATTCCAGTATTCTGGCCTGGAGAATTCCATGCACTCTATAGATCATGGGAGTCATTTTAGACTCCCTATGAGAATTGCTGATCAAAGTGTATGTTTAACTTTTCATTTATGTAATGCCACTTTTTGCTTTTCCTCCAAAGACAGTGTGCCAGTGCACACTCAATAACACTATATCAACATTTCGCTGTTTCACATGCCAGCAACTCTTGGTGTTTTCAGGCTTTTAGAATTTTTGACCGTCTGGGACGTGTGCAAACCATCATTTAAAGTATTTACATATAACTTCACTGTATGGAGGAGCCATCACTTGTTCAAATCAAAATTCTGGTGTAGGGCTTGTAGATAGTTTCCAGTTTTTCTCTTTTATAATCAAAGCAGTGGTTGTCCAATTACTTCCTGAAGACAAATTCCTAGAGTGAAAATGCTGGACTAAATGTTCCACACATTGAAATTTTAGATCCATATTGCCCACCTGTCACCTGGAAAGATTTTGCAATTTTACATTCTTATCTACAGTATTTGCATACCTTTACTCCTGAATGCATTCCAAAAGCAGCTTTTTAAAAAAATCGAAGTTTTGTATATACTTAATATTTTCATTTTTTAATTGAAGGATGATTGCTTTCAGAATTTAATTTTAAAGGCCAAATGACACAGGGCTCTCAGAAGAGCAAAACCCAGAAATGCTTTTTCCCATCCCAGATTCCACTTCCCAGAAGCAACCATTTTACATCCTTAGCGGTTTCATCTGTTTGCTTCTATAACTCATAGTATGCTTATACTGCTGTTTCTTCGTTTGTTTAAAATGTAGCAGACAGGCTAGATGCCCACTCTGATATCAATTTTTCCTCAACCTTCAGAGATAGCTTAGAATTCCTGAACCTTTCCAGGGTTCTGAAGCATTAAAATGTCCTTGTCCCCACTTGGCTGCTGTTACCTGCTCTCCTGTTTTGTCAATAAGAACATATCTTTTCTTTTGATTCTTTTACTGTCATTTAGCGGGGTTTTGTGGACAGAGTAGAGATAAATGGATATATTTAATCTGCCACATTCAACCTGAAATCCGAAGATGAAAAGTGAAAGTGAAGTCACTCAGCCGTGTCCGACTCTGGGAGACTGTGGACTGTAGCCTACCAAGCTCCTCTGTCCATGGGATTCTCCAGGCAAGAATACCGGAGTGGGTTGCCATTTCCTTCTCCAGGGGATCTTCCCGACCCAGGGATCGAACCCAGGTTTCCTGCATTGGAGGCAGACGCTTTAATCTCTGAGCCACCAGGGAAGTGAAGATACTGTAGATTTTATTATCATTATAATTATTATTTGGCCGCCCTATAGGGTTTGGGAGACCTTAGCTCCCCGTTCAGGGATTGATCCTCTGCCCCTGCAGTGGGGTCCCAACCACTGGACCGTCAGGGAATTCCCGTTGCTTTTAGAAAATTTTGTAAAACTTTGAAAACAATTAAAGTAGTATCTATGTTAGAAAGGCCTCTCTGAAAATTGGTTAACTCTTGGGACACGGAGGGACGTTAAGAAACATGGCATCAGCTGAGCGCCCCCTACTGGAATGTCTTGCCCAAAGAAGTCTGACTTTCCCTGGGGCCTCTTTGTTCAGGGCCCAGTGCTTCACAATCGTGGTGGTCCACCAAAGGAGTCGGACAGTTTCTAAAAATCCTATGCCCAGGACTCCACCCGGGGCCAATTAAATTTTTCTCTCTGTGTGTGGGGATTGGGCATCAGCATTTTTAAAGCTCTTAAGTTCTGGAGTGCAGAGTCACTGTTCTCGGCTAAGCAGCTCACTGGTTTAGCCCATTTATAACAGCATGGCAATATTTGGACCGGAATCCATCCCGTGTCCTTGTTATGCAGTTACTTCTGTGTGTTGTCTAGATTCTGGATAGTGTCTATTTTCATGCTTTAATTTCATAAGCATGTCTTCTGTTAATCTGAGTGACAAAGCCCACAGTGGCATAACGTAGCATTTTTGTGCCACACTCATTTGGCAGAGGCATAGGATTTAGCTCAGTCCTCACATCACATTTCTATTCTGCAGTAAGTCGCCGTGACAGAGTGAAAACTGTCCAGTGAAGTGGCCCTTTTGCTGCATGTGGATTTTTGCATTGCTGGAGTGCAGTAATGGTGGAGAATATTACGGTCTTAATGACTATTATTGTGATTGTAGCGTGGATACTTGAGTCGTAGTCACCGAAACCCTCCACTATTATGAATTGATCCAATGTCTATATGGGGTTGCAAAGAGTGGGACTGACAGAGCACTGCCAGACGCACTATATTAGCGCCCCCCACCCACCCCCAGCCCCTCCACAAAGCGTTATTGAGAACAGGCTTAATTCTTGGAGGGGCTGGTTAGTCTTGCTGCGTTTTAGCTTTAGCCTGGAATAAGTATAGTCATTGCTCATCATGGTTATCAGAAAAGAACAAGATGGGTCAATATATGTCATCACACTGGATGAGGGGAAAATCCTACAACAGATTTAGAGTAAAGGACCGTGTGGAGGAAATTCTCTGATGGTCACCCTGCTTATTTAATTTATATGTAGAGTACATCATGCGAAATGCCATGCTGGATGAAGCACAAGCTGGAATTAACACTGCCAGGAGAAACATCAATAACCTCCGAAATGCAGATGACACTACCCTTATGGCAGGAAGCAAAAAAGAACTAAAGAGCCTCTTGATGAATGCCAAAGATGAGAGTGACAAATTTGGCTTAAAACTAAACATTCAGAAAACGAAGATCATGGCATCCGGTACCATCACTTCATGGCAAATAGATGGGGAAACAATGGAAACAGTGACAGACTTTACTTTCTTGTGCTCCAAAATCACAGAGGACAGTGACTTCAGCCATGAAATGAAAAGACATTTGCTACTTGGAAGAAAAGCTATGACCAACCAAGACAGCATATTAAAAAGCAGAGATATTACTTTGCTGACAAAGGTCCGTCCAGTCAAAGCTATGTTTTTTCGAGTAGTCATATACGATGTGAGAGTTGGATTGTAAAGAAAGCTGAGCGCTGAAGAATTGATGCTTTTGGCCTGTGGTGTTGGAGGAGATTCTTGAGAGTCCCTTGAACTGCAAGGAGATCCAACCAGTCCATCCTGAAGGAAATCAGTCCTGAATACTCATTGGAAGACCTGGTGCTGATACTGAAACTCCAATACTTTGGCCACCTGATATGAAGAACTGACTAACTGGAAAAGACCCTGATGCTGGGAAGGACAAAAGGTGGGAGGAGGAAGGAGACGACAGAAAATGAGACGGTTAGATAGCACCATTGATTCGAAGGGCATGAGTATGAGTAAGCTCCAAGAATGGATGGATGATAGACGGAGAAACCTGAAGTGCTGCAGTCCACGGGTTACAAAACAGTCAGACAGGAGTGACAGAGTCATCTGAGCAGACGAAAACCTAACCTCATGATTTCACACAACACACAGAAAGCTGTTAAGTATAGGAACCCCAGAAATAAATCCTGCCTCAAAACTTTCACTCCTCAAGGTCTGTTTTTGCATACAAAAACGCTGGCCTAGTTTATCTCACAAGACCTCCAAAAATTGTGTGTAACTGGCTTATAATCCTGCTCTATGCCCAACTAACTGAATCTTAACTGTACAACAAAAGACTCAGTTTGAGCACGAGCAAGAATGAGCATAAGAATGCTGCACGATGCCTGTGCACATATGGATGAGGGAACGCTCACTCCTACCTCAGTGAGGCTGAGGCATGACAAGGGTAAGTCTGGGTCAAGAGGGAACATTTCATGCAAAGATGGGCTCGAAAAAGGACAGAAATGGTATGGACCTAACAGAAGTAGAAGTTATTAAGAAGAGGTGGTAAGAATACACGGAAGAACTGTACAAAAAAGATCTTCACAACCCAGATAATCATGATGATGTGATCACTCATCTAGAGCCAGACATCCTGGAATGTGAAGTCAAGTGGGTCTTGGAAAGCATCACTACAAACAAAGCTAGTGGAGGTGATAGCATTCCAGTTGAGCTGTTTCAAATCCTGAAAGATGATGCTGTGAAAGTGCTGCACTCAATATGCCAGCAAATTTGGAAAACTCAGCAGTGGCCACAGGACTGGAAAAGGTCCGTTTTCATTCCAATCCCAAAGAAAGGCAATGCCAAAGAATGCTCAAACTACTGCACAATTGCGCTCATCTCACATGCTAGTAAAGTAATGCTCAAAATTCTCCAAGCCAGACTTCAGCAATACGTGAACCGTGAACTCCTTGATGTTCAAGCTGGTTTTAGAAAAGGCAGAGGAACCAGAGATCAAATTGCCAACATCCGGGATCATGGAAAAAGCAAGAGAGTTCCAGAAAAACATCTATTTCTGCTTTATTGACTATGCCAAAGCCTTTGACTGTGTGGATCACAATAAACTGTGGAAAATTCTGAAAGAGATGGGAATACCAGACCACCTAACCTGCCTCTTGAGAAATCTGTATGCAGATCAGGAAGCAACAGTGAGAACTGGACATGGCACAACAGACTGGTTCCAAATAGGAAAAGGAGCACGTCAAGGCAGTATATTGTCACCCTGCTTATTTAACTTATATGCAGAGTACATCATGAGAAACGCTGGACTGGAGAAACACAAGCTGGAATCAAGATTGCCAGGAGAAATATCAATAACCTCAGATATGCAGATGACACCACCCTTATGGCAGAAAGTGAAGAGGAGCTAAAAAGCCTCTTGATGAAAGTGAAAGAGGAGAGCGAAAAAGTTGGCTTAAAGCTCAACATTCAGAAAACGAAGATCATGGCATCTGGTCCCATCACTTCATGGGAAATAGATGGGGAAACAGTGGAAACAGTGTTAGACTTTATTTTTGGGGGCTCCAAAATCACTACACATGGTGTCTGCAGCCATGAAATTAAAAGACGCTTACTCCTTGGAAGAAAAGTTATGACCAACCTAGATAGTATATTCAAAAGCAGAGACATTACTTTGCCGACTAAGGTCCATCTAGTCAAGGCTATGGTTTTTCCAGTGGTCATGTATGGATGTGAGAGTTGGACTGTGAAGAAGGCTGAGCGCTGAAGAATTGATGCTTTTGAACTGTGGTGTTGGAGAAGACTCTTGAGAGTCGCTTGGACTGCAAGGAGATCCAACCAGTCCATTCTGAAGGAGATCAACCCTAGGATTTCTTTGGAAGGAATGATGCTGAAGCTGAAGCTCCAGTACTTTGGCCACCTCATGTGAAGAGTTGACTCATTGGAAAAGACTCTGATGCTGGGAGGGATTGGGGGCAGGAGGAGAAGGGGCCAACAGAGGATGAGATGGCTGGATGGCATCACCAACTCGATGGATGTGAGTCTGAGTGAACTCCGGGAGATGGTGATAGACAGGGAGGCCTGGCGTGCTGTGATTCATGGGGTCGCAAAGAGTCGGACATGACTGAGCAACTGAACTGAACTGAACTGGGTCAAGAGTTTGCAGCAGATCTTTGCAGGAAAGTGGAAGAAAGCTCATTCTTTAAAATACTATGTTTAAAAAAATCTACAATAAACAGAAATAGCAAATGGAAACTCTATTTTGTGCAGTGCGTTCTGGTTATGCAAATAAATGCTGAGTCCCTTCCCCTGAGATTCACGCCTCTCCCCGCCCCAGCTCCCATGAATCCAGCTTCCCATCCTTTGTTCCCAGGCCCCTGACTCCATGTTTTCTCCTTCTCGACACTCTGGGTCTGATTTCTTTTGAATAAGGATTTTTTTGACAGCTTAAGATAATGGTATATGGGAGCTGTATTTGACATAGAGAAGGTTCACTATAATGTTGAATGAAATAGAGTGTCAAACCCACTCAGTCATACTCGGACTATGTGCGACCCCATGGACTATAGCCCTCCAGGCACCTCTGTCCATGAAATTCTCCAGGCAAGAATACTGCAGTGGGTAGCCATTCCCTTCTCTAGGAGATGCTTCCCCAGGAGCAAATCTGGGTCTCCTGCTTTGTAAATGGACTCTTTACTATCTAGGCCATTAGGGTGACTCTAATCACTGTTTTTTGCCTTTTTTTTTTTAAAGGTGACTTCCAAAATATGAGAGCCCAGTCCCATCCCTGGGTCATGAAAATTGTCCAATTCATTTGCTCAGTTCTGTCCGACTGGCTTTCCTGTCCGTCACCAACTCCTGGGGCATGCTCAAACTCACATCCATCCAGTCGGTGATGCCATCTAATAGTTGTATTCAATATTGTCCCTTTCACTCCTGCCTTCAATCTTTCTGAACAGCAGAAAAACCTCAGGGAAAACCCCATGCAGGGTGTTATGGGAATCTTACTGACCAAAGGTACAGCAGAAAAACCTCTTGGAAAACCCCATTCAGAGTTATGGGAGTCTTACTGACCAAAGATCAAACCTGTGATCTCAAATGATCAATCACACCAGAAAAACTCTTAACTGCAGAAGTCCTAGAAAAACTGCCTGAAGTCGCCCACTTTTCAAGATCTATTTTTTCACACAAGAATGTTGCCTTGTTTATCTTACAAGACCTCAAAAAAGTGTGGGTAACTGGCCTTTTTTAAGCCTTGGGCCTACCTGACCAAATCTTAAGTGCAACACTAAAGACTCAGTTCAAGCAGGAGCAAGAACAAAGGTAAGAATCCCATACTATACCTGTGTACATACTGATGACGAGAGATACACTCCTAACACAGTGAGGCTGAGGAGCATCAAGGGTCAGTCCCGGTCAAGACTTGGCAGCAGTTCTTGTCAGGTAAGTGGATGAAGGCTCATTCTTCGAAATGCTACATTTAAAAGAAATCTATGATAAATTGAAGTATTGAATTGAAACTATATTGCGTGCAGTGCATTCTGGTTATGCAAATGAACACTGAGTCCCCACCTCTGAGATTCACGCCTTTCCCACCCCAGTTCCCACGAAGCCAGCTTCCACTCCCTTGTTCTCTGGCCCCTGACTCCGTATCTTCTCCTCCTCGAGGCTCTGAGTCTGATTTCTTTGGAATAAAGGATTCATCACCAGGCCAGATCTCAGAACGGTTTTATGGAGCAGGTTTTTTGTACCATCTGCTCGGCCTTCTCAGTCTGGGTGGGAAAACCTTTGATCCGTCCTGTGACTGTATCTATCATGACTAGTAGGTATTTATTCCCTTTAGAAACTGGCATCTGGGTGAAGTCCATCTACCAGTCCTCTCCTGGGTAGGTCCCATGCTGTTGGATGGGCTGAGCCAGCTGAGGTCTTCAAGCTCCTTGGGGGTTGTTTAATTGGCAGGTGAGACAAGAGGAGACCCCTTGCCTTATAGTCATTTGGAGGCCTGTTCCTCTGAAGGACCTTTCTAGTAATCTTTGGAGGGTCTTCTGCCCTAAATGAGTGGTGGCATGTAAGGAGTTAACCAACTTCCACTAGAGGTTCCCAGAGAGAAAAAAGGAGTCCCTCCTATTGGAACCACCCCCATATGATCTTGAAAGCCCTCAGTCTTAGCTTTAAGAGGCTTACCTTCAGTATATAAAGGAGTTTCTAGCAAATTAGCCTGTGGAACTAGGGTGGCAGCCCCTGTTAGGTCACTGTTCTATAATACTGCTCTCTTAGCTGCCTGATCTGCCGGTTGGTTCCCTCATGCCACTTCCGTTCTCTGTTTTTAGTGTCCTTTATAGTGGGAGACTGAAACCTCAGTGGGCAGATGGACTGCCTCCAAGAAACTAAGGATTTGATCACCATACTTGATTGGGGACCCTTGGGTGGTCCAGTGGCCTCTTTCTTTCCAAATAGCAAGGAGCATGTACATGTAGCACCAGAAAGGCATACTTGGAGTCAGTGTAAATGGCTGCTGTTTTTACTTTTCCCAGCTCTAAAGCTCAGGTCAGAGCTATGAGCTCAGCCAATTGGGCTGAAGTATCTGGTGGCAACGGTTTAGCCCCTGTGGTCTCAAAATTGGAGACTTCTGCATATCCAGCTCTTCTTTTTCCAACTAAGATAAAGTTGCTTCCATCAGTGTGCCAGATTTCCTCAGGATTCGTCAGAGGATCTTTTGACAATCCGTCTCAGGGTTTTGTCCAATGGTCCAAAGTTTCCAGGCAAAAGTGAATGGGGAGAGAGCCCTCGGGGTAGGCAGGAGAGTAGCTGGGTTAAGAACCTCACAAGGGAATGTAGTCAGACCTGGATTTTCCATCAGCACTACTTGATATCTGACGATCCTTTGATCAGACATCCATAAATGGCCTCTCTCATTCAGGAGTTGTTTCACTTGGTGGCTAATAAAAAATATTTAATTTGCCTCCAAGAGAGAGTTTCAAAACATCTTCTATCAGGACTGCAATAGCTGCAAGATTTCGAAGGTAGGGAGGACAACCTCGGGTGGTTAGGTCTAGCCTCTTGGATATGTAAGCTACTGGCTGGGACTCAGGTCCCAACCTTTGAGTTAAGACTCCCAAGGCTATTTCCTTTTTGTGGACATATAGTTGGAATGCTTTTTCCAGGTCTGGCAATCTCAAGGCGGGTGCTTGAGTTAAGGCTTGTTTTCCTGTAGCCTTTGCCTTCTTTGGAGGAGTTCCCCTTGTCAATGGGATTGAATCAACCTGTGCCTTTAAGCTTTCATATAAGGGCTGGGAGATTAGACCATAGCTGGATATCCAGATTCTACAATACCCGGTTAGCCCCAGGAAAGCTCACGATTATTTTCAAGCCATGGGGGAAGGCAACTGCAGGATTCCTTGTACTCGGTTGGAAGACAGCCTCCTAGACCCGTGAATCATCTGAACTCCAGGGTAAGTGACCTTTGTCTTAACCATCTGTGCCTTAGCACAGGAGATTTTATATCCCCTCTCTGCGAGAAAGTTTAGAACCTTAATCACATGTTTTTGGACGTTTTCCTCATCTGGGGAGCAGACTACTAGGTCATATACATATTGCAATATTTTCCCATTTGGTCCCAGGTCCAGATCTAGGAGATCCAGCAAAGAACCTGTCAAAACAGGTGGGAGCTATCTCTGAACCCCTGGGGTAATACTGTCCAAGTCATTTCAGCTGTAGCGGCTGAAAAGTTTCCCACAAGTTTATCACAAGGGTGGCTCCCAGCTTAGTGAGTATATCTCTTCCCAACAAGGGAGTAGGACACTCAGGGACCACCAGAAACTGGTAGGAAAATATTTGTCCACCCCAGAAACAAAGAATTGCTCAGGTAAATCTTGTTGTAATTGTTTTTCCTGTAGCACCCAAAATGGTACAGGTTTAGGAGGAGAAGGCTCTGGAGTAGGAGGTCAGGACAGAATAGGTAGCCCCTGTGTCAACCAAGAAATTCTTGGACCTACCTGCCACATCCCTTTGAACCCTTGGCTCCATCCCTGTAATGGTTATCTATGACCGGTGGGCTGGCTGGAGTGGGCTGCTTCAGTCCTGTTGAACCATCATAAGGGAAGGCTTGGCACTTGACCCTGAGGCTCTTGGGTCCTGAGGGCAGAGTGCTACCCAGTGTCCCAATTGATAGCATTTATAACAAGCCATTTTACGAGACTTGCCATGGTTTGGACACTTCTTTGGCCCAATGTCCTGTCTATCTACAGATTAGACATTTGCCTCATGCCTTGTCTTTCAAGGACTTGGGGTTTGCCATAGGGCTTCCCTAGAGGGCAGCTAGCATCTGGGCGTGCCTTATCTTTTTCCTTCTCTCTCTTTCCGGGGCCTTGGACTCCCTCTCCTATTCTCTGTGATAAAAGGTATTGGTAGCTATCTGGACCATCTCATCTATCAGGACCCTGCTGCTATAGCTGTTGTATATTTTTCCTTATGTCTGATGCACACTGGGACAGGAATTTGTCCTTTAAAAATCACCTGTCCCTCATAAGAGTCTAAGTCCAGATTGGTAAACTTTGGAAGGGCCTCTTTTAGACTTTCCAGAAAGGCAATGGGGTTCCTGTTGGACTCCTGAGTTATTGTTGAGACTGGGCACAGTCCCACAACTATTAGGCTTCCTTCTATTTCCATGGGTGGACTTACTTAGTGGTGAGTCTTTCTGAAGCTTATCCTACCCAGTACTGTTGCAACCTGAGAGCTGGGCATCCCTGGGTTAGGGTGCAGATCCCCAGGCAGGTTGAGGCATGTCAACCTCCTGGGACCCCTGGACTGGCAGATCTGCGAGCAGGCTGAGGCGTGACAACCTCCAGGGGACCAGATCCCTAGGCAGGTTGGGGAAGGTCAACCTTCTGGGATCCCCAGGTTGGAGCTGGGTGTCCCCAAGGTCTCCAGTGTGACTAGTGCTGGGTAGCATTAAGGGGCTGTAATCTTAACTCATTGCCAGTTTGTCCACCCCATGGGAAGATACCATGATGTAAAGCAATCCAAGCCTGTGCCTTGAGACTGGGAACCTGGCAAAATAGCTCCAAGCCTAATCCTCTTAAGGTGATATAAGTCACTGATTTCTTCCTCTAGTCCTCCATGAGAACAGTTTAAAGTGTCTCCAATGGTAAGCATTTCATTGTCATAGACCCATTCTAGGTAATAACAGAAGTAATGACAAAGGAGTGAGTTAACTGGTCCTGTTAGGGGTGTTAAGAGTGCTTTAATAACAGGCTGGGTGGAGCTGGATGTTTCCTGCAGAGGGGGCAGGGTCGTGGTTGTAGGAGTTAGTAAGTGGCTTAAGGGCAAAATGATAAGAGGCAAGAGACCAGCTGTTCCATAAAAGTGGAGTGGAGATTTGATCTGGGGGTATATTCACAGCTTTAGGAGAAGGGTGGTAAGGGTTTGAGCACAAATGGCCTGTGGGGCTAGCCTCCAAAGTGGCAAATGTTGTCCCTGGAAGCCCAATTGCCCTTGAAGGGATGCCACCAACAGATGGACTTCTAGCAGGCATTTGTGTGCCTGTCACCTGCCCTAGCGGATTCACTGAGAGGTGCTGTTGCCACATATGTTGTAGGAAACATGGAAGATGAAGGCCTGAATCTCTAGAGGGATTGGATGTTATACAGTATATTCTTCCCAAGGGCCAGCAGTTTTCTGGTTTGTCCCACCAGAAGATTGTAGATGCAACATTGTGGGCCCAGATGGGGCTCATGAAAAGAGCATGAAACAGGAGGGACGGGGGCAGGGCACAACTTTTGAAAGAATGACATAGCCCAAGGACATAACATAAACCAATTAAAATCAAAAGGGTCCAAAGTGACAGTCAAGTTTACTTCAACTAAACTTTGATCCTCAATCTGTAAGCTATGATGCACCCAGAGGTGCCATGGCAGTTCCAGGGCACTAGCAAAAGACCAAGGACTGGGTGGTTTCCCAGTTGCTGGAATGATCCTCCCACTCATTAGCATATGAAATTACCCAGCCCATAAAAACTAACCACACTACATTTCATGGCTGCCTCACTTGCCCTCTGTGATGGCCCACACTCTGTGGAGTGTGCTTCTCTCTGAATCTGAATAAATCCATTTCTTACCTATCGCTTTGTCTCTCACTGAATTCTTTCTGCAATGAGATATCAAGAACCTGAGCTTCATTAGGTCCTGAAACCAGGAACCATGGATTTTGCCTGGGTTAGAGTCCTTCCCACAGGGAAGGAGTCCCAATCTTAGGTAAACAGTTTCAAGCACAATTTTGGAACTGTGGAAATGGAAAGATGATGGCCTGCCCAATACTTTGTAAACAGTGGCATAGATGGAGAGAGGAGCTGAAGGACGGGAGGAAAAAGCAATGGGAAGAACGTGCTGAGGAACCCCCTTAATAACCTGCCAGAAAAACTGCTAAGTGCCTGACCTGTGCCCACAATTTTCATTGGCCTGATCCTTGGCACAAAGGAGATTAAGGACAGAAGAACCCTCACCCGCTTAGGCAACAGCTACTAAGGCACAGCAGTTAGTGGAGCCTTCAGGACACACTGAAGAGTAGCTCCTGCCAGAGTCCCTCAGTTGCACCCACTGCTGCTTGCCTGCTCACAGGGGGTTCGATAAAACAAGAAACGAGAGATTGTAAAGGAATTAAGATTTTGTTAGTCATTTGCCCTTCTAGCCATAGGGGCGAGGACATCCTACCTTAACCGGAGGTCTTCTGGAATCTGCGACTGAGCTGTGTGAGCTTCCTGCTGATCTGGTTTTGCTGTCCTGCTTTCCAGCATGCTAGGCTTCTTGTTACTTCCACTGGGCTGTGTTTTCTTCACGTTCAGCTTTCAGAGCGTGAGCTTTCTCTGGGTTGGGCTTCTGCTGTGCTTGGTCTCCACCTCACTGGAGCCTAGCTGAGGTTGTTTCAGCCAGGTTACTTCCGGGTCATGGCAACCAGTTATGTCCGGAGGGTGTGTCATTTCCTCTGTTCTGTCTTGCTGCAGCAAAGATTTGAAAAGGCGGAGCAGTGTTTTTTGTTGTTTGTTTTGTTTTATAGTGATGGAATTAATTTCCAGGTTGTCTTTGGGTCAATCGTTCTGACTCAGGGTCCTTCCTAGTGGCGCACACATTGCTCAGCCAAGATGGATGCCAGCGAGGAGGATTCTGGGAGGTGGAAGAACACGTGGCGTCTCCTTTTGACCTTTCCTGAATTCTTCCAGTTGGTGGCAGCTTGTTAGTTCCCTGTTCCTTACCAGGACCTCCTGTCTAAAGTAACTCACGGAAATGGTTACTATGGTGCTTGGCCAGGGTAGGTGGTTTCAGTGTACTTCCCCTAACAAAAGGATTTCATAATAAGCAAAGATAAAGAGTTCCCTGGTGGTCTAGTGGTTAAGATTTGGTGTTGTCACTCCCATGGTCTAGGGTTCAATCCCTGGTCGAAGTCTGGCCAACAACAACAAAAAAGGAAAGAATAAATAAGCAGAGCAGAAATACAAGACAAAGAATCCAGGAAGCCAAAATGAGTTTTTAAAAGAGGTGATCAAAGAAAACAAGAAGGTACAAATAATAGCAGGAAAGAGATATAGGATATAACCAAAGATATAAAAGTGTGGCTGGCCAGGCTGCTTCCCTCTCCAGTATAATTTCTCCCCATCCTCCCTACTAACAGTGTTTGCATTAGAAGGGGCAGCAACATGAAGTTACAGGTCAAAACTTCATTAGAAGTAGTATTAGAAGATCCAGTCAAGACTGTCTTCTAGAAAACAGAGCAAAACAAGAGGTAAAAAAATGAGAGAGAAAAGACAAAAATTAGGGGCTCATTCCAGAATGTACCATATCTAGCTACAAGAAGTCCAGAAAGAGAACACAAAATGAAAAGGATAAAATTAAGAAAGAACTAAGGAAACTTTTCCAGCACACATACACACGCACACATGCACACACACACCGGCCTTTTCCCATCACCATCTTCCAGATATAGTTGTTTTTTTGTTAATCTAATCTCTTTTTTTACATTATTTCATGTGAATATTATTCACAAGCTAGCCATCAAGTGACCTATGAATACATTACTTTTCTTTTTTAAAAAAAATTATTTATTTGGCTGCATCTGCTCTTAGTTGTGCATCTGGCACATGGGATCCTTTTGTGAGGTGGCTCTTGGGCTCAGTTGCTTCATGGCATGCAGGATCCTAGTTCTCTGACAAGGAATCGAACATGCGTCATCTACATTGCAAGGCAGATTCTAGGTGGACCAGGAAAGTCTCCCGACGTTACTTTTCTTCTTCAACTTTTCTTTTGGTTTCTGACTTAACAATTATCTTAGTTTTTATTTGCTTGATTTTCTATACACCTATTACTCACTCTTTTCCAGAGCCTCTGCTAGAAATGTTAGTCTACTTTCAATATATCCCAACACCATAGGTGATTTAGTCATTTCAATTACTTCAGGAAACATCCCTCCAGAAATCTTATGCCTTTCTTTACTCCAATCTGGACCATTTATTCTCTTGAGCAGGGATCTTCCTTCCTTTCCCTCTGCTGGGTTCCTGTTGTTATCAACTTAAAACTTTCAATCAGCCTTGAGCGGAGTGTACTTCCATTTGCAATCCCTTTCCTGATCCGTGGCGGGTGTGTGCATGCTAAGTTGCTTCAGTTGTGTCTGACTCTTTATGACCCTATGGACTATAGCCCGCCAGGCTCCTCTGACTATGGGATTCTCCAGGCATGAATACTGGAGTGGGTTGCCATGCCCTCCTCCAGGGGATCTTCCCAACCCAGGGGTCGAATCCTCACCTCCTGTGTCTCCTGCATTCTTCACCATTGAGCCACCGGGGAAAACTGTCAATGAACATAGGGGTGCATATCTCTTTTCAAATTAGTGTTTTTGTATTCTTCAGATAAATAGCCAGAAGTGGAATAGATGGATCATATTGTAGTTCTGTCCTTAATTTTAGGAAGAGTCTCCATGCTGTTTTCTATAGTGGCTGCACAAATTTACAGTACCACAATCAGTGTATGGGAGTTCCTTTTTCTCCACATTCTCAACAACGGTTGTTATTTTTTGCCTTTTTGATAATAGCCATTCTAACAGGCATGAGGTAATATCTCATTGTAGTTTTGATTTGTATTTCCTTAATAAAAATTAGTGATGCTGAGTATGTTTTCATGTGTGTGTTGGCCTAGAGGGGAATCCCTGGTGGCTCAAATGGTAAAGAATCTGCCTGTAATACGGGAGACTCAGGTTCGATCCCTGGGTCGGGAAGATCCCCTGGAGGAGGAAATGGCAACCCACTCCAGTATTCTTGCCTGGAGAATCCTATGGACAGAGGAGCCTAGTGGGCTATAGTCCATGGGGTTGCAAAGAGTCAGACATGACTGATGCTGGCGTAGAAGGGTTATTGTTATTATTATTATTATTATTTTCTGTGCCTTTTATTTTTTTTATTTTACTTTACAGCACTGTATTGGTTTTGCCATACATCAACATGAATCAGCCATTAAAAATAACACATTTGAATCAGTTTTAATGAGGTGGATGAAACTGGAGCCGATTATATAGAAGGATTATTTACTTGCCTTCCCAGCGTCTGGATGGAGGAAAGGGACAAGAGGCAAACGGCGCCATCTGCTGTCCTGTAAGAAGAAACCAGCCGCGCTACATTTCCACTTGGGGACACTTCGCCAGCTCAGCTCCAGAGGAAGCTGGAAAATATGGTCTTACTTTTGATGTCCATGTGTCCGACTAGTACTTTGAGGTTATTCCTACTACTAAGGAAGAAGGAAGAATTGATCTCAAAATGGGCAGGTAGAAGTCTCTACCATGATCTAAAACTGAAAATCATAAGACAGCTTAAAAAAAAAAAAATCCCAAGCCTGTTAGTCCAAACTATCATTGCAAGTAAAACAGACTGTTCAGAGATGAGAATGGTGGCTTCCACGTAGTGGGAGTTGAGAGATGGGGATGTGTGGAGAGGGAACGTGGGATCATAGTTCCCTGACTAGGGATTGAACCTGGGTCCTGTCAGTGAATGCTCAAAGTTCTAACCACTGGACTGCCACGGAATTCCTGGAAACCATTGATTATTTTTAACCTTTTTCTTTTTTCTTGGAAAGAAAAGTAGAACACACAAACAAATGTGTAGGTTAATAAAATATTTTCAAGCAAACCCCCTGGTAGCCACAGTGCAGATCAAGAAATAGAGCTTTGCCAGCCGCCTCATCCCCATCCCCTCTGAGGATCCTGGCTGAGTCACCGTCCCCTCCCTCCCAGGAGACTTCTATGGTCATCAGGATTCTCTGTGGTTCACCCATATGTGCACCCCTAGACAGTCGTTTAGTCTTGTCCTCTTTATTATGTGTCCTGTAAGTCGGTTTTATCTGCAGTTTCCCCTCCATCTCTTTCTTTTCTTTACAGTTTATCTATAGAGGAATCCTAGGACGGAGGAGCCTGGTAGGCTGCAGTCCATGGGGTCGCTAAGAGTTGGGCACGACTGAGCGACTTCACTTTCACTTTTCACAATGGCAACCACTCCAGTGTTCTTGCCTGGAGAATCCCAGGGACGGGGGAGCCTGGTGGGCTGCTGTCTATGGGGTCACACTGAAGTGACTTAGCAGCAGCAGCAGCAGCCCTTTAACTCCACTGCTCTCTGCAGCCTGCATGTTTCTGATTGCAAACTCAAAGTGCAGCTCCAGGAATAACTCACCCCGCCCCTTGGTATTTCCAGCCAACTGGCAGTTGGATGCCCAGGCTTGATCCCACTCACTTTTGATCACGTTGACACAAACTTACCCAGTGGGTGTTTTGGGTCACCCACCCAGTGGACCTTGAGACCTGTTGATATTCAGTTCCCTATTCACCATTCATGAGGGATGCAAAATCACTGTATTCTATTACTAAATGATTAAAAATGGTCAATTTAATGTTATGTATATTTTACCATTAAAAAAAAGTTGAAAAAAATGCATGTTTGTCCTACCACTGGTGTATCTAGAAAAAACTGGAAGGCTATCCAATACAGTGTTAATAATAGCTCTGTCTTGGTAGTAAGATTGTAGGTGATTATTTTTTACTCTATATTAATCTGAACGTTTTTCACTTGTTATATACTAGTTTTTTATTGGAATATAGTTGATTTGCAATGCTGCATTAGTTTCAGGTGTACAGCAAAATGAACCAGTTATACATATACATATATATATATATATCCACACAGCCACTCTTTTTTTTAGATTCTTTGCCATATAGGCCATTACAGAGTATTGAATAGAATTCCCTGTGCTATACAGTAGGTCCTTATTAGTTATCTATCTTATATATAGTAGTGTTGGGCTTCCTCTGTGGTCCAGTGGTTAAGACACTGCACTTCCACTGCAGGGGGTATGGGTTCAATCCCTAGTTGAGGGAAGTCCCACATGCTGTGTGGTGTGGGCAAAAAAAGAGATATATATATATAATAGTATGTATATATCAATCTCATTCTCTCAGTTGACCCCCCCCACCCCCATCCCCTGGTAACCATACGTTTGTTTTCTATACCTGTGGCTCTACCTCTGTTTTGTAAATAAGTTCATTTGTACCCATTTTTAGATTCTACCTATAAGCAATATTATATGATATTTGTCTTTCTGTGTCTGACCTACTTCACTCATTATGACAATCTCTAGGTCCATCCATATTGCTGCAAATGGCATTATTTTCCTTTTTTTTAATGGCTGAGTAATATTTCATTGTATATATGTACCACATCTGCTTTATTTGTTCCTCTGTTAACGGACATTCAGGTTGCTTCCATGTCCTGGCTATTGTAAATAGTGCTGCAATGAACATTGAGGTACATGTATGCTTTTGAATTATGTTTTTTTTTTCCTGGATATATGCCGAGGACTAGGATTGCTGGGTCATATGGTAGTTGTATTTTTAGTTTTTTAAGGCACCTCCATACTATTCTCCATAGTGGCTATACCAATTTACATTTCCACCAACAGTGTACAGGGGTTCCTTTTTCTCCACTCCTCTCCAGCATTTATTGTTTGTAGATTTTTTTGATGATGGCCATTCTGACCAGGGTGAGGTAGTACCTCACTGTAGTTTTGATTTGTATTCGTCTAATAATTAGTGTTGTGAATCATCTTTGCATGTGCATTTTGGCCATCTGTAGTATATATATTGCTTTCAGAATATGAAACATCAATAAGGCAATTTCATTACAGATCAAAAAAACTAGAAAGAATAAAAAAGATAGTAGAAATGAATGCATGAATATAAACCAAAATTAGACTCAATGAAACACTGACTGATCAAAAAATAAAATAAAGAGAAAACTTAATAATATTAGGAATGATAAAGTGTTACAGTCACTGCCAGCTGCTTTTCCAACATGACAGTACTTTAAAAATTATATATATATATATATACACACATGTACCTATAAAAATTTGTATACAGTGTGCTGAGTGAAAGAAGCCTGAGAAAAGGCCACATATTGCATGATTGCATTTATATCAAATATTCAGACAGAAGGAAGATTGGTAGTTAGGGGAGGAGAGGAATGGGGAGAAATTGCTTACTGGGTAAAGGGTTTTATTTTGGAGGGATGGAAATGTTTTTGAACTAGATAGAGGTGTTGGTTGCACAATATTGTGAATGTACCCAATGCTACTGAATTGCTCAGTTTAAAGTAGCTAACTAACTTTATATGATGTGACTTTCACGTCAATAAATTAAAAAATATAGCATGTGATATTAGATATATATTACACTCTATACACCCTTGAGACAATAGGGTAAATTTGAAAATGAACTGGATAGCCGATGATACTAAGAAATTATTTTTAGAAATTTAGCATGGATAATGACACTGTAAATAGGTCCCTCTGTCATTTGGGCCACTGACACCACAAAAGCCCGCCCAGAGCTGAAGTTGGGCAACTGCACTGGTTGTGAAGCTTTCCTCTGGAGCTGCCATGCCCTGCCCTTCTCCTTGGCCCACTGTTCCCTGTTAGGCCCTGCCACTGGGAAGTGCTAGAGGGCAGGCTGAAGCAGAAAAGGGACTTTGTTTCTCGGTTTTGTAAGCATAAACTCAGCAGCAGTCTTCTGGTTGTGGCCTTCAGTGGTGGCCATTGATTCCCTCTTACAGTTTTTCTCTTGAACCAACCTCACCACAGTGTCCTCAAAGACCCTGGCATCGACAGCAACTCCTCTTTAGGGATCTGGGTTCCTCCTCTAAGTTTTGTCAGCTTTTCTGTCCGTTTGTTTCTTTTTATTTTTTTGTTGAAATACAGTTGATTTACAATATTGTGTTAGTTTCAGGTCCGTCTAGTCAAGGCTATGGTTTTTCCAGTGGTCATGTATGGATGTGAGAGTTGGACTATAAAGAGAGCTGAGCACCATAGAATTGATGCTCTTAAACTGTGGTGTTGGAGAAGACTCTTGAGAGTCCCTTGGACTGCAAGGCGATCCAACCAGTTCATCCTAAAGGAGATCAGTCCTGGGTGTTCATTGGAAGGACTGATGTTGAAGCTGAAGCTCCAATACTTTGCCCACTTGATGCAAAGAGACAACTCATTGGAAAAGACCCTGATGCTGGGGAAGATTGAAGGCAGGAGGAGAAGGGGATGACAGAGGATGAGATGGTTGGATGGCATCTCTGACACAATGGATATGAGTTTGAGCAAACTCTGGGAGATAGCAAAAGTCAGGGAAACCTGGCGTGCTGCAGTCAATGGGATTGCAGAGTTGGACATGACTTAGCGACTGAACACCAACATAACTGAATCACTTTTTTTTATTTCTGCCTTTTGACAAGACATGATTGATGCATCAACTACAGTTAGTTATTCATTGTATTTGCTTTATAGCTTATGAAATCTAAGCTTAATGAAATCTTTCATTCTAATATTTTTATTTTAATAGAGGAGCCTGGTGGGCTACAGTTCATAGGGCCACAAAGAGTTGGACATGACGGAAGCGATTTTAGCATGGAAAAAATATAAGGTAGCTAGGGATAAACCTGACAAAAGATGTATATGCCATGCTGCTGCTGCTGCTGAGTCGCTTCAGTCGTGTCCGACTCTGTGCGACCCCATAGACGGCAGCCCACCAGGCTCCCCCATCCCTGGGATTCTCCAGGCAAGAACACTGGAGTGGGTTGCCATTGCCTTCTCCAATGCATGAAAGTGAAAAGGGGAATGAAGTCGTTCAGTCATGTCCAACTCTTCGTGACCTCATGGACTGCAGCCCACCAGGCTCCTCCGTCCATGGGATTTTCCAGGCAAGAGTACTGGAGTGGGGTGCCATCGCCTTCTCTGGTATATGCCATAGAAGGGAATATTGAAGAGCACCTAAATAAAAGAAAGATATACTATACTGATACATTCATGGATGGGAAGACAAATATCCCTAAATATGCCAATCTTCTCCAAATTAGATCTTAGACGGAGGCCTGGAATCTGCATTTTATCATCCTAGGAGAGTTTGAAACTGTGGTTTTGGACCAACTTTAGAAAACACTGATGAAGAAGGATAGTATTTCAAGTCATAAATATTTTCTCCAGGACATTTTATATCAAGGCCTTCAATAGCACCTAACCTCACAAGTATTTTGCATTTGTCTTTGCCATTGTCTTTATACATAGTTTTCATTTCCTTGAAAGTCTGTAATTCTGGCTGAGACTTATGGAAATAAATCAGAACAAAATTCATGAAGCCTATATATGCAATACATGTATTTGAATTTTTCAAATGCATGTACTCTCTCCCAATATTCCAGACAGGATAAAAGTTTTTATTTGAAGTATCCTGTTCCTTCTGGAGCTGGCACCCCAGTATGTGCCAATCTAATCGTACCCTCCACAGCCAGCCATCAGTATGCCTGAGCAAGCTGGCTATAATAATCATTTCTAAAATCTTACAGTGTCTGCCAGAAACGTGGAAGTGTATAGCAAATGCTGAAATTGGCCAAATTTCTATAAAGACTAAAATCAGGGTGAGCACCCAAGGACAGCATTGGGTAATCGAATCAGACAATCACCTCTTTGTTCTACAGAAAGGCAAATACTCCTTTGCACTACCTGCAACCCCAATAGTGTGCAAGAAACATGAAATTCAACTCTTTCGTCGAAATAATACCCTTGGCTATTTTAAAGGTTGGTAGGAGCTTTCCTTTCTCTGAAAATACTCTGAGGTAGACAAGTCAAACTAGCATGGTTACTTTAACACCTGTTGATCCTTCAAGATATGGCTCACATGTTACTTTAAACCTTTCTTAAACGTCCCCTGCACTAGTAGAAAATAATGCTCAAGATCTTACTTTGCAATACCTCTATCTTCTGAGTGATGTTAGTTTTTCTTTTCAATTTTCTTTATTGGAATACAGTTGAGTTACAATGTTGTATCAGTTTGTGCTGTACATTGAGTCAGTTTATATATACATATATCCACTTTTTTTAAGATTCTATTCCATATAGATTATTCCAGATGAATTATTTTACTGTTTGTTATCACTCTCCACTGTTGGCCTGAGAGCCCTTATTCTAAATTGTGATATGCCTGGTGTCTAATTAAGGGCTCAGAATGTAGTAGGTGGGCTTCCCAGATGACTCAGTGGTAAAGAATCCACCTGCCAATGCAGGAGACACAGGAGATGCAAGTTCCATCCCTGAGCTGGGAAGATCCCCTGGAGAAGGAAATGACAACCCACTCCAGTATTCTTGCCCAGGAAATCCCATGGACAGAAGAACCTGGCGGGCTACAGTGCATGGGGTTGCAAAGAGTCGGACAAGACTTAGTGACTGAGCATTTACACAATGTAGTAGAATGTAGTAGGCGCTCGGTAAATGTTTAACTGATGAATGAAAACTTTCTGTTGCCACCAAGTTTACCCTGGGATGGTCTTGGTCCTGTGGCTGCCTGAGGTCTTGTCAGTACAGGAAACTCTCTGAGAGGTCGCAAGAAAGGATATCACATGGGCAATCGGAGGTTTGGCCCGCATCTGCACAGATTCAGAAAACCAAGTGGTCAGTACATTTTCACCATTCAGAGGCTCTTTCTCAAAAAGTATGTATTGAGGGCTTTCTCTGAGCCTGGCATTCTCCTGGATGCTGAGAATACAGGCGTTTCATGAGCACAGCCCCTGCCTTCATTTCATTTACCACTTGGCTGGGGGCAGTCCATTCAACAAGCCCTAAAAAGAAACAACTCAAGGAAGTTCCCTGGTGGTCTAGTGGTTAGTTATGATTCTAGGCTTTCACTGCTGGGGCCCAGATTCAACCCCTGGCAGGAGAACAGAGATCCTGCAAGCCAAAAACAAAACAAGAAAACCCAAGCCCCTTATACTGGAGAGTGGGACCCGCCAGGATCCTCTTTGTCCATGGAATTCTCCATGCTAGAATACTGGAGTGGGTTGCCATGCCCTCCTCCAGGAGATCTTCCTGACTCAGGGACTGAACCTCTGTCTCCTGCATTGCAGGCAGATTCTTTACTGCTGAGCCACTGGGGAAGCCCCACTGGTGTGGGTAGCCATTCCCTTCTCCAGGGGATCTTCCCCACCCAGGGATCGAACCCAGGTCTCCTGCATTGCAGGCACATTCTTTACTGTCTGAGACAAGGGGAGCATCTAAATAAGTGAGCCCATGTTCAGGTAAATACGTAGCCTTTAGGGAGGAGGAGAGGAGAATACCCCCTACTAGTGAGGAGCTGTTTTTCTCTGGCCTTCACCTTTCTGGCAGGAACACTTAACTAAAACAATAAGTCCTTGAGCAAAAACATAAGAATAATTAGTGCAGACAGAAAGTGGGATGCCTTTTAAAGACTTGGAAAGAAAGAAATGATAGCTCTTTTTTTTTTTATTGAAATGATAGGTCTTGAAGACTGAAAACATAACCTCAACAATGATTTCAGCAGCTTTACAGAGCTTGAGTTCAGGCTTGACAGTAATCTCTTTGAAAGCATTTAAGATAAAATTGTAAACAAAGAAGGGGTCTATAAAAAATCAGGTTAGTCTGCCCCAAGGAAGAAGAGAGTCATCTGAGACCCAGAGAGCCAGGCAGAAGCTATTCTTTCTCTCTCCCTTCTGCTAAGTTGTTTTCCTTAGAAATGGATCACTAAGCATGGCCCTCTTGCAAGAATAGAGGAATCAGACTCCACCTATTTCTTTTTTCTTTTGGTAGACTTCACCTTTTGAAGAGAGGGGCATTAAGGAACTTGTGGACAGATTTTTAAAACGCTACCACCTCCGTTAAGGACGTTATAAGAAGCAGACCTCTGAAATTCATATTTCTCACTGGAGCCATAATAGCTATGTTTCTCTTGAGCACTCAGTTTGCTTTCATTTTTTTTTATGTTGTGTTTCCCTCTGTAAATTGTGTTTCCCTCTTTTCTCAGCTGTCAAGAAGCTCAAAATAAAAATTTGGCTTACCTCTAGCTTGTGGACAAGGCATGTATTTCATGTAATCAACTCACCCATGACTTCATCTTATTTTTCCCAATCCTTTTATCATTTTCACTTTCTTCTCATTTCTTTCTCTCCCTCTCTATTTGTATATAAATGAATGATATGACATATATCTGTATCTCCACACACATATGTACATCATGGCATATCGTGTGTACGTTTACAAGCCTTCCAAATCCCTTTGAAATAAGAATATATATAACTAAAACAAAGGGCTTCCCTCGTAGTTCAGTGGGTAAAGACTCTGCCTGCAAATCAGGAGACCTGGGTTCAATTTCTGGGTTGGGAAGATCCTCTGGAGAAGAAAATGGCAACCCACTCTAGTATTCTTGCCTGGAGAATCCCATGGACAGAGGAGCCTGGCAGGCTACAGTCCATGGAATCGCAAAAGTCAGACTCGACTTAGCAACTAACCACCACCACCAACTAAAACAAATACAATGAACTATTTTTCATTCCTCTTAGGACTTGAGGTCACTTGCATAGTCCTTTTGTTTTCTTAATAAAGATAACTATTGATTTTTTTGTTCCATATATCAGTTCAGTTCAGTCACTCAGTCATGTCTGATTCTTTGCGACTCCATGGACTGCAGAACACCAGGTTTCCCTGCCATCACCAACTCCCGGAGCTTGCTCAAACTCATGTCCATCGAGTTGGTGATGCCATCCAACCATCTCATCCTCTGTCATCCCCTTCTCTTCCTGTCTTCAGTCTTTCCCAGCATCAGGGTCTTTTCCAATGAGTCAGTTCTCCACATCAGGTGGCCAAAGTATTGGAGTTTCAGCTTCAGCATCAGTCCTTCCAATGAATATTCAGGACTGATTTCCTTTAGGATGGACTGGTTGGATCTCCTTGCTGTCCAAAGGACTCTCAAGAGTCTTCTCCAACACCACAGTTCAAAAGCATCAATTCTTTGGCGCTCAGCTTTCTTTATAGTCCAACTCTCACTTCCATACATGACCACTGGAAAAACCATAGCTTTGACTAGACGGACCTTAGTTGGCAAAGCAATGTCTCTGCTTTTTAATATGCTGTCTAGGTTTGTCATAGCTTTTCTTCCAAGGAGCAAGCGTCTTTTAATTTCATGGCTGCAGTCACCATCTGCAGTGATTTTGGAGTCCAAGAAAATAAAGTCTGCCACTGTTTTCATTGTTTCCCTATCTATTTGCCATGAAGGGATGGGACCAGATGCCATGATCTTAGTTTTTTGAATGTTGAGTTTTAAGCTAGCTTTTTCAATATTGTATTTTCAAACAATACAGAAAATCATGAAGTAAAAATACTCCCAAGTTTCACCTCCCAGGGAAAAACATTATTAACATTTTGATTAATGTCCTTCTAAACATCTCTTTATAAACCTACAGGCAATTCTATAAAAAATGGATTTTTTAAAAAGCTTACTGTGCTATGTAGATTTTCTAGGTCAATTTAAAAAATGCTTATAAAAATAAAAAAATGTTTATCATTTTTAGTAGCTGCATGGTGTTCTCCTGTACCATAAATTAACTGCAGTCTGTTTTAACACTGAATTCCCCAGGTAAGTTAGAAGCAGCATTACCGATAGATTTATTCTGCATCTGGCTGGGACTTTTGCTCTTCAGAAGGTGAGGAATAGTGGCCGAAGTCATCAGCTTTATATACTCTAGGCATTTTTATATAGAGTCTAGGTTAATTATCTGTTGTTGTAGGTTTGAAATGTCAAAGCTGGACTGAGGTGTTCTGCCTGTGAAGTAAAATAATGGTACTTTCCCCAAAATTTACAGAAATAATTAAAATTAATAGAAGGAATTCCCCCAATATTGAAATTTATTCTCATGTAAGTTATTAAATCTTTGGGGCCTGCAACCACTGCTTTGTATTCTCTCATAAAAAATAGCATACGATTTACACAAATTTTCATAATGAATTATTTAAGGCAACATGTCAGGATTTCATGACAGTCTGTGACTGTCAAGAAGCTTGGTCATTGGACATCTGGTTCCATCAGATATAAATAGGGAGTACTCCTGAGAAAAACTCCATCCCCGCCCCAATTTCATCAAGAAAAAAAATGGACTCAGCAAACCGAGTTTGCTAAAAAAAAATTCAGTAACGAAACGACTGGCGGAAAAAGCGGAGTACGTTCAATGTGTATTAAGCGCCAACTAAGGGTGGATGGAGAACTGTGCTAGAAGCCAGGGCGGTTCAGCCAAGGCGAATATGACGCAGCCCCCATCGCGCAGGAGCTCGGGATCTGTAGGCGGTGCTGAAAGCTCTGGTGGAGGGGCAGGACTCAGGACAGGTGTCCGAGCCAGAAACCGCAAATTCTGAAAGCCATTACAAGTCTCCTGCCTTGAAAGTCACGAAGTATTTTCTCTCATCCTCCAATCATTCGGCCTCAGTTCCGAAAAACAGCAACCAAAACAAAAGCACAACAATGTGTCCCCGATCCCGCTCCTTCCCAAACACTGAAATATTTCTGAACTTTTCCCGTAGGATAATAAAGGTACTGGTACATCGCTCCTAGGAAACTACCAATCCCAGGAGGCTGCACACACAGCACAGTGGCTGAAACTGAAACTGAAGTCGCTCAGTCGTGTCCGACTCTTTGCGATCCCATGGACTGTAGCCTACCAGGCTCCTCAGTCCATGGAATTTTCCAGGCAAGAGTACTGGAGTGGGTTGCCATTTCCTTCTCCAGGGGCACAGTGGCTACTCTCCCGCATTTCGGAACGCCGCATTACGCTTCAATTCTGATCCGGGTCCGCGAGCCGTGGCCGCGCTGCCTGCTGGGACTTGTGGTCCGCTCCAGAGTCCCTTTCTCCCTTCACGCAGACTCGCGCGGCCTCGGTTCGCCCTTCGGCCCTGCAGAAGCCCAGCCCCTGCTTCAGAGCTCCCTACCCCCAACCCGTCCTGTCCCCTCGGGGGCCAACCTCCTCCGGTCACGTGGGAGCCCTGCATGCAGCGATTGGCGGAGGGGTTCAGGGGCGGGGCGCGAGGCCCTGAGAGGTTCCGTGCCCCTTGTCGGGCCGCTTGTTTGGCTGCTGCCGTCACCTCATGGCGACGCGGGTAGAGGAGGTTGCGCGGGGAAGAGGCGGCGGCGCCGAGGAGGCAGTTGAGGCCGGACGGGGCGGACGGCGACGCAGCCCGCGGCAGAAGGTCAGTGTGGGGGCTGCCCGCCTTGTTGCCGGGGCGGGGAAATGCTGGGGCTAGCTGTTTCGGGGTCCACCTCTTCACTCTCTCCGGTTACCTTTTAGCCATGGGGCGAACATCCGGCCCTCTTCGGTCCCGGGGGTGACGACAGTGGGAGCAGGTGGGCAGAGTGAAACCAGGATGGGTGGGGTGGGAGGGCTGATGGTTGGGGACTGGAGGCGCGCGGCGGAGGCGGGAGAGAGGGCAGGGGGCGCACCCTGGTGAGAGGGGGAAGGGGTGCTTGGCGGGGGCGCGCCAGGTGTGACAGCCACGTGCGGCCGGCGTCGCGGGGCCCCGGACACCAGGTGTTCCCTCTCCCAGCCCCCGCCCGCCACGTGCTTCCCGTGCTCCTAGCGCTGGGCACCACCGTCGAGGGGCTGCCGGGGGTCACGGACTCGCCCTCCTCGCGCCCGGCAGGTGCGCGGGGCGCGCTGCGCGGTGCGTCCCAGCGGCGCGGGCAAGGCTGTTGCGCAGTAAGATAACGGCGCGGGATCCGGGACTGCGCTGCGCCCCCCTTCTCCCGCGCCACTGCGCCGGCTGGCGAGCGCGGCCGCTCGGCCCCCGGGACCCAGGCCCTGGGGCCAGTGTCCCGGTGCCAAGAGGTTGGCTGCACGTGGGGCGGGCGGTGGGGAGAAGATGCTGGAGGGCCTGGGTCCCGCAGACTTGGGAGGAACATCGCGGATAGCCGGTCTTCCCAATGCAGCCCTCCTTCCCCCTATATTTCTCCCCCTTTTCTTACTTTATTTACCCCCCAACCCAACCCGGTGAGCGGACAGTGGAGCGCTTCCCCTATATTGCCCTTTGGTCTCTCTCAATCTGGGAGTTGCGCTGGACCGTTCCCTTGCCTTACTTGACTCACGTCAAGGAGTTTTCAGTGTCTCCCTGGATACAGGAAAATCAAGACCTTCAGAATGGGAGAATTCTACTTGTTCTGGAGTCAGTGGGTGGAGTTCGAAAAAGATTGCACAACGAACCGGGTACAGGGTTTTCAGGGCCCAGGAAGAGAAAGTGCAGGGAAACGGACTGGAAAGGTGGAATCTCATCTTGTTCTTTGCCGGTGAACAGATTGAAACGTTCAACTTGTTGGACGTCTTGCTTGATCACTCGGGGCTGTTTAATGTTACTTAATTATGCATTTGAATACTCATAAATATCACTCCTTTAGGAAATTACGAAATAAAATTTTTCTAATGCGACTCGTGAACTTAAGAACAAAGGTTGGTTTTCCCTCTGTGCAGAATGTCAAGAATTAGTTTTGGGGGGCCTGTTTCTAAGGTTAGGTGTTTTCACGTCCCTGCATGAGAGTGTCACTACTTCTCAATTACCTTTCTCTCTCTCTTTGTACTCAAAAAGAAAGATCCAGTGCTTGAAGGACTGCAAAAGAAGCTGTGGACTGAAGTAACTCTAGGGATTCAACACTGTCACTTTGGACACCTCACTTACTCTCTGAGGGTGGGAAGCCAATCTCAGTGTTTGATTTTGTAGGTCCCCCAGAGGAGGACTTCAGTGAAAAGCCATTGTAATTGAGGACATGAGTTCCTTTTTATGCCCTTAGCAAAAGAATAAAAAGTCTGAATTAGGAACTGAGATTTAACCAGCTAGCATTTTAAAGAACCAAGAAGTAGTGACCCTTTGAGGCAGTACTCTGTTAACAGCTGGATGAGAAGAGACCTGTGTGTCTGTATTGTCTCATTTTTGTTGACTTATATCAGGCACCTTTCTTCTTTGCTCAGGCTATTCTGGGCATCTTTTTTCCTTTTGATTTCCAATTGACTGTGACATGGAATTGAAATGCATGGTTAAACATTAGTTTTTGAATTTTCATTAAAAAAAAAAAAGAAAGATGAATATCTTGTGTTTGTAGAAGTTACTTTTAAGTTATTTCCTTAGGACCCTTCATTTTTTATTTCCTCTGGGCCAGTAGCTTGAAAACATATTCCTAATTCTAATTTGACCTCTGCCCTATTTTTTCAGGAAGCAGAAATGGTGTTTTAACTGATTGGGTTGTTTTGAAAATATTGAAAGAATTAAAGAGGACAGTGAACATTTTGTCACTTTTGGGTTACATTATGGGACTTAAAGTGAGAGACTATTGGAGATGGACTTTGTTGCTTCCTGTTTGTCTTAATCATCTTGTCATTCTTGACCTCAGGTAATTTTGCATTGTTTCATAACTATGGCTGATTGAACAGTCTCTTGAGGTACCTTTTCTGTTTTAACATTACAGTACATTTCTAAGAGTCTCTTGAATTGTCTAAAACTGTGTTGAGGTGATAGCCACTTGCTATTGTGCCTGTTGCTATTTAACTGTTAATTAAAATTAAGTAAAATTAAAAATTGCTTTCCTCATTATACAAACCACATTCCGTATGTTCAATAGCCAGTGTGCCTGGTGGCTACTGTATTAGAGTAGATGTAGAATATTTCCCATCATTGCTCATTTCATAAAGTTCTCTTGGACGACACTGGTCTAAAAAGATGGGATATTACTTTGTTAAGTATTCCAGACATTTTTTAGAACCCCGGGTTCATTCATAGTACTTCTTAAATCCCTATGTAGAATTTGTGGGTTTTTTTGTTTGTTTCTGTTTTTACTAGAATTTGTTTTTACTAGAATTTGTTTTATAAGATCGAGTTTTCAAAAATTAATAGACTTTTTTTTTCGAGCAGTTTTAGGTTTACCAAAAATTGAATGTGAATTGCGGAGTTCACAGGGAACCCCTTTGCCCTGTTATTTATATCTTGCAGCATTGTGGTACATTTGTTACAGTTGATGAGTCAATATTGATAACCTTCCTACTAACTAAAGTCCATAGTTTACATTAGGGTTCACTGTTGGTGCTGTACCTTCTAAGAGTTTTGACACAAGTATAACGACATACATACACCATTACAGATATCATACTGAAGAGTTTTACTACCCTAAAACCTCCATCCCTTCCTCTCTTCCCCCAAACCACTGGCCACCACTGATCTTTTTACTGTCTCTATTCTTTTGCCATTTCTAGAATGTCTTAAGGTTTATTTTTTCCCCCTAGATTTTTGCTTGGAGTATTAAAAATTATTTAACTACTTTTAAACTTATTTTTAGGTCAGATAGGAAGGATAAAGATATATGGGATCTGTGCTCAAATTAATGAAATCTTACATTTATGTGGTGACCTGTAGTATTGATGGCATATTTGCACATACATTAACTGTCAGCATCACTCAGATGCTATGGAGAAGGCTGAGCAGCTGTCACAGTCTTCATTTATAGATGACAAATTGCTCAGCAAGGTCATGGAATTAGCCCAAGGGGTGAAGCTGAGTCTGGAACCCAGTATCCTTTCATCATGTTGCTGCTTAGTCGCTAAGTCTCTAAGTCTTGTCCGACTCTTTGCAAGCCCATGAATCTACACTACAGTAATAAGTAGGTAGTGGTGGGCAAATGGGCTTCCCAGGTGGCTCAGTGGTAAAAAATCCGCCTGCTGTGCTGCTGCTACTGCCAAGTCGCTTCAGTCGTGTCCGACTCTGTGCGACCCCATAGACGGCAGCCCACCAGGCTCCCCCGTCCCTGGGATTCTCCAGGCAAGAACACTGGAGTGGGTTGCCATTTCCTTCTCCAATGCATGAAAGTGAAAAGTGAAAGTGAAGTCACTGAGTCGTGTCCCACTCTCAGCGACCCCATGGACTGTAGCCCACCAGGCTCCTGCATCCATGGGATTTTCCAGGCAAGAGTACTGGAGTGGGGTGCCATTGCCTTCTCTGCGCCTGCTGTGCAGGAGACACAAATTAGATCCCTGGGTTGGGAAGATCCCGGTTGGGAAGATCCTCTGGAGAAGGAAATGGTAAGCCACTCTAGTATTCTTGCCTGGAAAACCCCATAGACAGAGGAGCCTGATGGGCTACAGTCCATGGGGTCACAGAGAGTTGGACACGACTTAGCGACTGAATAACAAACAACACTGGGCAAATAGTATGGATTTGAAGTCAAGACTCGTGGCTCTTGCTGCATATTAGCTTTGTAGCTTTATAGCTTTGAGCAGGTTTTGCAATCGTTCCAAGTCTCAATTGCATCATCTATAAAGTGGGGCTGATGCTAATCCCTAACGCATAGGACTGTTGTAAAGCATAAGCTTTGATGTGACACGTTCAGCACAGTGCTAGGCATGTTAGAATTTTACTTGGTCTGGAGGGGAGCATATATGAAAGGTCAATTTCTGTTGCTTTCAGGGTGTTATTCTGTAAATCTTTCTTGCGTGTGTTCTCAGCATGCTCGGTCGCTTCAGTCCTGTTGGATTCTTTGCCCCCCATGCATGGTAACTTGCCAGGCTCCTCTGTCCATGGGATTTCCCAGGCAGGAATATTGGAGTGGGTTGCCATGCCCTCCTCCAGGGGATCTTCTCGACCCAGGGATTGAACCTGGATCTCCTGCATTGCAGGCGGATTCTTTACCCACTGAGACACCTGGGAATCCCAAATCTATCTTCCAACCTTTGTATTCTTCCCTCTTCCCAGAACCTCCCTGTGATTGACTTAATGAGGAAAAATCAGGTCAGGGTGGGGTGAGAGTATGGGATAGAAAGAAATCATTTGATTATCTTGTTTTTCTCCCCATTTGCAAACTTGATGATGAATTTCCACTCTGCTAGCACAGAGATTAATAAGAATCAAAGTGATCTTCTGTTTACAACATTGTCACCTAATTCTATCAGCAAGCTTTGGTAAATTTTATTTTCATGGAGAAGCAAACAAGCAAAGCAGTTAAAAAGGAGACCAGACACAGCACATACCACCTTCATAGATCATAATATGTATATCACAGTCATTTATGATGTTATGGAAGGTGTTGTGTATGTTATTTTGTGTCATTTATATTGGTCTTGACTAGAGAAGTTTTGTTTAGGAATATACATGCCAAATCCAGAATCTGTAAAACAGGGTGCGTGTGATTTACCTTTGTATGGAATACTTCACAGGAGTCTCTGTAATAGTTTTCTTTTCAATAGATATGCTGTTCAATTTTACACTTTTCAGAGTTGTGTTTCAAAGGAAAGGAACTCACTGTTTTGTGCATTGCACTAAGCACTTAGAATGTCTTTGCATTCTAATATCTCCTTACCTCTGGAGAATAGATGGTAGCGCTGGGTGTCAAAACAAAACAACCACCAGAAAACGTTACTCTTATTAAATAACAGAGCTCAGAGTTGGTGACGTTGGCATAGAGCTGGTATATAATTGTATAATCGATAACACAACTGATGTACTTGACTGCATGGACAGATTCTGCTTACCCAGGGAGTTTTAACCTAATATCCCAAAGCCTGTGCCTCTCCCTCCCTGCAGCTTTCTTCCCAGTTACTTTTTGTTTGGTTCTAACATGATTATCAGTAACTTTTAGTTATTATAATAGATGTGACAGTATTTAAGTGTGCAAAGTGGTATATAGATTTAATATAATATTCACCACCATTGAGAATTAGCTATGTTTAGAATTTTCCCAAACAGGGCATTTCTAGAAGAGGATAAAATAGGTCAAGTGACCCTTTAAGAGTTTGTACTTTGAGTATTTTTTTTCCTTCGTATGTTTTTATGATTCAGTCTATTTCCTAGTTGAAATTCTCTTAAATGTTCTTACTTGAAGGAAACATAATAAAATCGCCAGTGTTGTCCTGTTGACATAATGTTATTAACATTTATTGCTCAGGGTACTGATTTGCATTCTGTATTACATTTCCAAAATGTCCCCAGGACAACCCTCATTACCCACCACTTCCTACTCCATAGTCTGCCATGAATAATATTGCTAAGCTACCACTTTTTCATTTTTCTTCTTTCCCTACTCAGAGCAAAGTAGAATGGTTTGATGAGGAAGATGTGCCAGTAGTTTGGAAGCACGTTTCATTAAGGATGTTTTAGATTGACATGTGGGTCATATTAAAAGTGAGAATGAAAAAAAAAAAAAGTGAGAATGGAGACTTCCCTGGTGGTCCGGTGGCTGAAACTCCACTCTCCCAGTGCAGGGGGCCAGGGTTTGGGTTCAGTCCCTGATAAGGGAGCTGAGCTCCCACATGCTGCAGGGAAGGTACCGCATGCCACAGCCAAAACCCAGTGCAGCCAAATAAATAAATAAATATTTTTTAAAAGAACCTAGGCATATTGCCTAATTCGCAAGTGCACCTTTATTCAGATATTATTATAAACAGTTCTGTTGCATGGTAGCAATATATATTCACTGTATCTAATCTTCTCATAGCTCTAGAAGGTAGTTCCTGTACATCTCTAGTTTATGGATCAGGAAACAGAGGTTGACCTCCCGTGGCCACACAGCAAGTGGTATATTCAAAGGCCAGGCTTTTTGGGCTCCGAAGCCATTAGCCATATTCCATGTGTCTTGTGCTTTCCAAACACATTTCTTGAGGATAGTAAATAAAAATGTACTCTTCATTGAATGTGACTAAAACTTGGTAGTAGGTAAAATGAGTAATCAGTTCAGTCACTCAGTCGTGTCTGACTCTTTGTGACCCCATGAACTGCAGCATGCCAGGCCTCCCTGTCCATCACCAACTCGCGGAGTTTAACTAGACTCATGTCCATTGAGTCGGTGATGCCATGCAACCATCTCACCCACTGTCATCCCCTTCTCCTCCTGCCCTCAATCTTTCCCAGCATCAGGGTCTTTTCAAATGAGTCAGCTCTTCGCATCAGGTGGCCAAAGCATTGGAGTTTCAGCTTCAGCATCGGTCCTTCCAATGAACACCCAGGACTGATCTCCTTTAGGATGGGCTGGTTGGATCTCCTCGCAGTCCAAGGGACTCTCAAGAGTCTTCTCCAACACCACAGTTCAAAAGCATCAATTCTTCAGCACTCAGCTTTCTTCACAGTCCAACTCTCACATCCATGACTCTCACTTCCATGACTACTGGAAAAACCACAGCCTCGACTAGATGGACCTTTGTTGACAAAGTAATGTCTCTGCTTTTGAATATGCTGTCTAGTTTGGTCATAACTTTCCTTCCAAGGAGTAAGCGTCTTTTAATTTCATGGCTGCATTCACCATCTGCAGTGATTTTGGAGCCCCCCTAAAATAAAGTCTGACACTGTTTCTGCTGTTTCCCCAACTATTTGCTATGAAGTGATAGGACCAGATGCCATGATCTTAGTTTTCTGAATGTTGAGCTTTAAGCCAACTTTTTCACTCTCCTCTTTGACTTTCATCAAGAGGCCCTTTAGTTCTTCACTTTCTTCCGTAAGGGTGGTGTCATCTGCATATCTGAGGTTATTGATATTTCTCCTGGCAATCTTGATTCCAGCTTGTGCTTTTTCCAGCCCAGCATTTCTCATGATGTAAAAGTGAGTAATAGATTTTGCTAAATGAAAAGAAATTAGGAAGGGTGGGGTTAGGTCTTTGAGGGTATAGGGAAGCTATAGTAATCCAAGAACCAGGGGAGTTGTGAGTCTTACAGCTTTTGTTTCATCCTGTTATACCCTAAGTTGACCTTAAGATGTTTGATTTAGGAGATGTGTTGCAGTGTGACTCCCTGTAAAGGCACCTCCAAGTTTAATTGGGGTGAATTGAAAAGGAGAGGGTTTAGAGAGAGATTCTGCCAAAGTCTACACAACGTAGTGTTAACAAAGAGCTGAAGGGGTCGGGTTAAGTGGGATAAGACAAAGAGAAGGCCAAAGGAAAAAAGAGAAGGTCTGATGTTTCAAAGGTGCATCATGACTGGTCCACATGGAGCTGGTGAAGGATGATGTCATGAAGTCAGGACAGGGATGCTGCATTGAGGTAACTCATAAAAGGAGAGGACCATTCTACCTCTCAGGAGTCTGTGGCTTGAAGATGCTAAATGTGTGGCCCAGCCCCTGTCCCTTTGCAAAATAGATTAGGCCCAAGCACATTTCAGCAGCTTTATGCATTAAAATCTCATTTCCTGATCCTTCTGCTGCCTGGATAGGTGTTTAGGCTGACATAGGTATCTCTCAGATTGCTGTTAATCACTGAATTACACTTTTAGAGCTAGAAGTGATTTTGCAAGTCATAGAGTCCAGCATCCTTCCTTTTAATAAAAGAAATGGCCATAGAAGTTAAATGTGAAATCAAATGCCATCATTCGTGGATTAAAAGACAGATGACCTGCACAGTTTAAGATGTTAGCACCGACCACTCTAGATAGTAACACTGACTCCTTCTTGGCTTCTTTACAAGTAGGAGAAATCAGGTGCCCTTGCCCTAACTTCAGCACTGGTTTGCCCCTCTTTTCTTCTCATTTACCTCATTAATGCCCCTGTTCTTTACATGCTGTGACAATCATTCTAGAGCCTTTTGCTGGCTAAAGTAACAAGTTGGGACAAATCCTTGGGATTTCCCTGGTGGTCCAATGGTTAGGACTCAGCACCCTCACTTCCAGGGCCCCAGGTTCAATTCCTAGTCCAGGAGCTAAGATATCACCCTTTACGATAATTTTGAGGATTCAGTGAAGAAGTATATCAAGTACTGTTGGAGAGGCTTCCGAATGAACCAGAACAACAAAGAAAGGTGAAGGGCAAATGGTTTATACCAAATCTCCCTCACTCACCCGTGTAGATTACAGTGATAGGGACTGTAGTGCCTTAACCAAAAGGGAAAAGGGCTGACTGTTAGGTGTGGTCCTCCCACCCTAGAGATGGATCCGCTTGGTTCAGGAGCTGTCTCAGGCTCTGCTTTCGCTGAGCTGGCCTTGCATCTCTCTGTCCCTGCTCCACCACAGCCAGGGTGGCAGTTCTCAAGCTTTTCGGTTTCAGGGCCCTATTGCATACTCAAAAATTATTGAAAACCCCAAGAAGCTTTTGTTTATGTGGGTTATATATCATGATAATTCCCATGTTTACAAATTGAAACAATTTTAAATTATTATTAACTTAAAAAATCAACTGGCCTTGTACTAGTTATCTATTCCTCCTGTATAACGTATTGTCCCCAAACTTAGCACCTGACACAACATGTACGATCTCAGGAGTCTGAAAGTGACTTCACTGCGTCCTCTGCTTCAGGGCTTCATGGGCTGCAGTCCTCTGAAGGCTTGAGTGGGCAGGATCCACTTCCAGGCTCACATTCGTGTGGTGTGGGCAGGATCCAGTACTTTGCAGGTTGTTCCTCATGAGCTGCTGGCTGGAGGCCTCCCTTGCTTGCTTGCCACCAGGGCCTTTCCATAGGCATCTCACAGCATGGCTGTTGACTTCATCGAATGAAGCAAGATAGAGCACCAGCACAGAAGAGGAGGAAGCTGCAGTCTTTTGTCACATAATCAAAGAAGTGACAACCTCCCTTTTGCCAAATTCTCTCAGCGTTAGAAGCCAGGCACTAGATCCAGCTCACACTCAAGGGGAAGGAGGAGAATTCTACAAGGTCATGAATAGTAGGAGGAAGAAACTGCATACCACACATTAACATTATAAATAATGTTGTTGTAAAAGTTAAAAGTAGCTTGTTTTCCAGAATAAAAATTGAGAAGAATGGCATTGTTTTACATTTTTGCAGATATCTTTAATGATTGGCTTAGTAGGAGATAGGTAAATTCTCAGATCTGCTTCTGCATTCCATCTGTGGAAACATGCCATTTTAGTTGAAGTGTGTGAAGACAATCTAGCCTCACACACATTTGTAGTTGGAACAGGGAGGAGTATTTTAATAGCCTTTTTAGATAATTGTGGGAATTCTTTGATACTACACCAAAACTCAGCAAATAGTAGTTCTTGAAGGTTAGTTGCCAGTGTGGGTCCTGAAATCTTATGTAACTTTTGTACTGTTTTAAAACTATGGGTCTATTTTGCACTTTGGATGTTTTTTCTCATGCATCATTTTGTGGTATCATCCATTAGTCATTTAGAAAATACTGGTTTACTGAATTGTGTTGATATTCGAAATGTTATCACACGTTTTACAATATCAAAATCACAAAATTCATCAGAAAAGTCTTTAAGTATTTGGAAGCTTCTGGTGGCAGATAGTTTTCAAAAATTCTGAATTTTGCTTAAAAACTCAAATTTTATCTTTGGCAACAAATACTGTCAGTTGTTTGCCTTTAAGTGACAGACTCTGTTCATGTATATTGGAGAAAATATACCTGCCAAATACCCAAGTCTGAATAAACAGTGGTGAGCTGTCTTTAAAAGAAATTATTGTTAGGTAAAAGAGTAGTCCCCCCCCCACCCTCCTCCGGTACATCAAGATGTAGGACAAAACCCATGACTCCTAGTATAGTTTGGTGCTGCTGCCTTGATTTTTTTCTAAGGAGCCAGCAGTGTTACTCACTATTGTTTTTGTACCATCAGTACAGATGTCAACACCAAAAAAGACAAATGCCATTTTAGTATTATGAAAATAGTTTTTTAGCTTGCAGACTACCTGGAAGGGTCCACAGACTATACTTGAGAACCACCGCCCTCCAGTTTTATCAGAAGTGGCGTCTGCTTTTTGTTGTTTATTCTGTCAGAAGAGAATAGGCTTATTTTTCATGGGCCTTTCCCTAAGACGTTGTGAGGAGTGTGGCATCCCAGTTATCACTAACTCAACTGCTTTGTCTTGCTACTGGAGCAATTCAGTAATCCAAGCAACTGGAATATGTTTATATTAATTCTTGATGACCAGTATAAAGTTAGGTTTTATTTGCTAAAGTTTTGAATATTTGAAATCATGATTTACCATGATTCTTTGTTCATGTGTGTGGGGTAAAATATACATAACATAAACATGGTCATTTTTAGGCATACAGTTCATTGGCATTAAGACATGAACAGTGTTGTGCAAGCTGTACCGCCATCCATCTCTAGAACTTTTTCATCTTCCCAAACTGAACCTCTGACTCCATTTCCTCTCCTCCTGGAAGCCACCGTTCTGTTTCCTTGCTTTGTGAATTTGACTACTCCAGGTATTACATGTAAGTGAAATCAGACTACATTCTTTTGTTCGACTTTTCATTTAGCATAATGTCTTATTCAAGGTTCATCCGTGTTGCAGCATGTGTCAGAATGATCTTTTTAAGGTTAAATAATATCCTAATGTAAGATGCAAGTGCACCTTGAAGATAGTGCAGGTTCTAGTCCAAACCACTGCAATGAAGCAAATAACACAATGAGGTGAGTCAGACGAATTTTTTGGTTTCCCAGTGCGTACAGTTATTTACTATGATTCTTTGTGCTCTGTAGTCTGTTAAGTGTGCAGTAGCATTATGTCTTAAAAAAATGTACATACTTTAAATACGTTATTGTGAAAAAAATGCTAACCATCTGACAACGCAGAGTTGCCACAAACCTTCAGTTTGTAAAAAGTGCAATATCTGCAAAGCAGAATAAAATCAGGTATGCCTTTACCATACTTTATTTTATTAGTTCATCCATCGATGGGCATTTGGGTGTTCTTTATGTTTCTTAACTTTAGATGTGATTCTTTAGGACATTTCCTGTAGAAACACTACCTCCATTCCAGGCTCTGTACATGTAGGTCTCAAATCATGGCTTCTTCTTCCTCACGTCTTACTTTGCTCCCTAGTTTATCTGTATAATGAAGTAATGCTGTCACTATCTTAGAATTGTAAGGCTAAACTAAATAGTGTATTTTAAATGTTCAGCACTTAGCAATTAGTAAATGTTAGGTTTTTTTTCCTTCCTTCCTCCCTCCACTCAGAACTTAGTCTTATATACACTGTTAACCCTCTTTTGTGTATTCCAGGTATCTCAAACTGATTCTACTTGGGAAGAGTTAACTATCCATGATGAACCTTTTTTTTAAACTGGTGAAGTGACTGGGTAGATGGTCTAGCTGTACTTTCAAATTGAGGCCAAGTTTAAATGAATTGTTTCAATTTTCAGAATTGTTTTAAGAAGGAGATAAATCAGAATGGCTGCAAAAATTCATGCTTAGTAGATCCTTTTTTTCCTCCCCTATAATCCAATTTCTTACTATAATGTAGTGTAAAGATTTGGGGGGACAAACCCAGAGGTCTGTCAAGCAGGGTGAAGGGAGAAGATGATATGAAATTACTCAAGACAAACTCCTACAGTCTTCAGACTCTGAGCCTGGGGTGTGATGGAGTAGTGAAAAAATATAGTATTGCTTTTTATAATACTTCTTATAATACTGGTCATGGTGAGCGTTTCAAATGTCTAGCACATAGTTTGGGAGATAACTTTATAGAATAAAGTTTCCTCCATTTACTGGCTTCTGTATGAATATGTTTTTATACTCACATGTCCATCCAGGACCAAATGCTTTTTTTCCCTTAATTACACCTTGGAGATTGGTCCTTACTGACATGGCACTGCCTTACTCTCTTGAATAACTGCCTCCTTTTACCTTGTATGGAAGACCATTATTTATTTACTCAGTTCTATATCAGTAGACCATCTGGTTCCTGTGCGTAGCAACAGGTGGTGGTGTGTTGAGTAGCCTTTGCCCTTGAGTGAGAATATCTGTGGAATAAACTTCAGTGGACTCACTGGTGAAAGTGAATGTGCATTCAGACATTCAGAAATAACTGCTGAATACCTCTGCAAAATCAGTATGCTACCAAGGTAGACTTCCCAGGACCCTGTTTGCCCACATGAAGTTTTGTTTGTTTTAAATCATCCTTTTAAATCTGGTCAGTGTTCCTTTGATTTCTATTTTCATTTGTATTTCTTTTAATTATGAATGAGGTTGAACTTCTTTTTTTTTTCTTTTTGGCCTTGCCACACAGCATGTGGGATCTTAGTTCCCTGACCAGGGATCAAACTCATGCCCCCTACAGTGGAAACACAGAGTCTTAACCACTGGACCACCAGGGAAATCCAGGTTGAACATGTTTTCATATGTTGGGCATTTTCTTTAACTGTAATCGGATTGTTCAGAAATCCTTGAAAATTGAATCTCTGACTCATTTGAAGCCCTATGAATGTTGTCTTCTGGCTAGTCTGAAGTTTCCAATTAATATTTAGTAAATTGATTTTCCTCTTCTTTAAAAAAATAAATTAGCTTCTGAGTTTTCTGAGAAAGCTCTGGGCTGTCCCAGAACCCCGGGTTTGAGCCTCCTGGTCCTGTAGCAGATTCCCGCCACTGTCTCTTTGGCATGTGGTCATGTGTGTGTTTCAGTGCTCTTCTTTCTTTTCGTCCCACCCTCTCCTTCCCCCACTGTGTCTGCATCTCTATTCCTGCCCTGCAGATAGGTTCATCAGTACCATCTTTCTAGATTCTCTATATATGCATTAATATATGATATTTGTTTCTCTCTGACTTACTTCATTCTGTGTAGTTGGCCCTAGGTTCTCACACCTCATTAGAACGGACTCAAATGCATTTCTTTTTATGGCTGAGTAATATTCGACTTCTGTATTCATCTGTTGATGGACATCTAGGCTGCTTCCATGTCCTAGCTATTGTAAATAGTGCTGCAGTGGACATTGGGGTACATGTGTCTCTTTCAGTTATGGTTTCCTCAAGGTATATCCCCAAGAGTGGGATTGTTGGGTCATATGGTAGTTTTATTCCTAGTTTTTAAAGGAATCTCCATAGTGGCTGTATCAATTTACATTCCCATCAGCCATGCAAGAGGGTTCCCTTTTCTCCATACCCTCTCCAGCATTTATTTTTCTTAGAGTTTTGGATGATGACCATTCTGACTGGTGTGTGATGATACCTCATTGTGGTTTTGATTTGCATTTCTCTGATAATTAACCATGTTGAGCATCTTTTTGTGTGCCTTTTAGCTATTTGTATGTCTTTGGAGAAATGTCTATTTAGATCTTCCACTTTTCTAATTTCAAAAGTGCATGAACCTACCAACTCCATCCGTTTAAAGAAATAGTTAAAAAAATACATATGAAAATGTAAGTTTTATAATAGATTTGTTTGTAAAAATTTGTATTTGGAAAAAGCCTCTCAAAATAAAGGAAACTTAGGAAAGAGATTTGTATTTTCAAAACCGAAGAAGACGTGTCTCGGCCATGCTGAGAGTGGGAAGAACCTGGTGTCTGTGGCTTCTTTCCTCGCCTTGTGGCCAGGCAGGCTTGTGCTCTGTCTTCGCTTTCCTTCTTCGTAGTGGGGGGCTCCTAGAGGAAATTATTAGAAACATAGGCTTGAAGATATTTTTACAGATAATTTAGTTTACTCTTAAGACACAAAAAAGTTTTAGGAAAACCTCTCAGTGTCTTAAATACAATCACTTGAAAGTATTTAAAGATATCTCTACGCCCAAATTAGTGTTGTCTTGCCTCCCTAAATCCCAGAGTTAGTTACTGCTAAAAATTCCAGGTCTTTCCCAGTGTTTTCCTAAATTCATGCTGGTACATCTAGCATGCTAGATTTTTTTTTTAAAGATGCTTAATGTCTTAGATTTCTTTTGTAACTGCATGTTTGACTTTGAACTTTTATTTTCCAAGGCTTATGTGTGAAGGGAGGGGAGCGGTGTGATGGTGAGAACATAGGCTCTTGAGTTTGACGGACCTGGTTTTGAGTTTTCCGATCCCCTTTTACTGACCTGAAGATGATCTTGGGCAAGTAACTTCACCTCACTGAGTCTCACTTTCCTTGTCCGGAAATAGTGAGACCCACCTCTCAGTGGAGTGGAGAAGGTTAAATGGGAGTAATGGGCCTTGTAAGTTCTGAAGGTTCCCGTTACCTACTTGAGAAGTTTCTCAAGACTCTGGGGACCAGAGGCGAGTTCAGGATTTCTGCCAGGGGTGAGGAAATGAATCTGTGCAAGCAGCCTTTTCCCCTGCGCCTCCTGCGGCCACCCAACCCTCCATGGGCAGGACCAGCCAGGACCAAGTGTCTGCGCTCAGCACGTGCCTGGCGCTGGCCGAAGGCATTCAAGCTGGTTTAAGCAGATGGTACTTGAAATAATTAGGAAGCGAACGTGGGTGTTAGCTTTTTTGTTTTTCCTTCAGACCGGTCTTAGTAAAAGAACAGCCATCATTAAAAACACTGAAACAAAATAAGCCAAAGAAAAATGGTTCTTTAGCTTCAACAATATTTGAAGGAGTGGAAGTGAAAGTTGTTGTTGGTGGGTTTTTTTTAAGTTTTTATTTATTTACTTGGCTTTGCCATGTCTGTTAGTTGCATAATGCAGGATCTTTAGTTGCTACAGGCAAACTCTTAGTTGTGGCATGTGGGATCTAGTCCCCTGACCAGGGCTTGAACCCAGGGCCCCCTGCATTGGGAGTGTGGAGTCTTATGCATTGGACCACCAGGGAAGTCCCAAGTGAAAGTTTTAAACTTTTATTATTATTATTATTGGGCCATGCCATGTGGCCCAGGACATCTTAGTTCCCTGACCAGGGATTGAACCCAGGCACTCAGCAGTGAAAGTGTAGGTCCTAACCACTGGACCTCAGGGAATTCCCAAAACCATCTGTTTCTAGATGTATTTCCTCCCAGTGCTTTCTATGTGTGTATGTGTATATACATAATACATGGTACATGCTGTTTTGTAATTTCTTTTTATATGTAAACTTTGGGAGCATCTCTCCCCATTATTAAATCATTATTAAATAGACTGCTGTATATTTACTAGAAGGTCAGGCAGGGTGTGGATGTTTGTACAATAGACATAGGCTCGTCAGAAAGCAGTATGTTGCTGTGGTTAAGAGCATGAACTCAAGTTAGATGCCAGGGTTCAGATCTTTGCCCTGCAATTTACTATGACCTTTGGCAGGATGAAATGGCGACCCACTCCAGTACTCTTGCCTGGAGAATCCCATGGATGGAGGAGCCTGGTGGGCTACAGTCCACGGGATCGCAAAGGGTCGGACACAACTGAGCGACTTCACTTTCGCTTTGGCAGGATACTTAACATTACCATGCCACAGTTTGCACATGTGTAAAGCAGAGACAATAATGGTAACTGTCTCAACATAGTTGTGAGGATTAAATTAGGGAGTACACGAAGTGCATACCGTAGTGCCTAGCTATAGTATTTGCTGAATAAGTATTAGCTGTTGCTGCTATTGTTTATATAAGAGATTGTACCCAAGCAAAGATGTCCAGAATGGTTGTCAGAAAGGGCAGAGTAGGCTGTGTGATATAGAATTCTGTGCTTAAGGAGATGAAGACTGAGAAATCATTTACAATGTAAATGAACTTGTTGGCCCTAAGAATTTGCTTCGTATCAAATGGTCCAGTGCAGAACCTCAAGTAGGAAAAGTTGGGGCCTGCTGTATTGAGAGTACTTGTAGACCGTTAATAATCAAGATAATCAAGCTGGAACTGGACTTATTCATAAACCAGAGATTTTATAGAGCCAGAGTCAGTCTTTCATTAGCAAATGTTAAGAATAAATCAAAATTAATTGTACAGGAGAGAATGGAAATGTAATACTGTCTTGCTTCTAATGACAAAATAATAATAGTGATATTTTCTCAAACTAGTGTGGTAGCACTTAGACACTTCCCATGGTTTGCTTTCAGCAGCCGTTTGACCCCTGTGTTTCCCACTTATTGGTACTTGAGCACCTTTTATGCATAAGCTGCCATTATCTAGGAGCATGTACATACCGAATAAGTGATAACGTAATATGTGCGACAGGAGTTTAGAGGTGAAAGGAGTATCTGGAAAGACAAAAAGGTAGTGTTAACTAAAAATAGAGAATGATGAAATAATATTAGAAGGATAACATGAGATGTAATGGCTGTACACTATATAGATTAATTTAATATCCTTATTTATGCTTGGTACCACCAGCTGTTAATTTGAGTTAGTTGAACATTTTGGCCTTTCTAAACTCTTTTTTTTTTTCCTGTCTGTGGTAGTCATAATTGACCTATATGCTTTTAATCTGAAAGCAGAGTAACTTTTAGTTAAATTTCCTATGACATTTTGAAATAGGTTGATGAATATACTGTGAGTTTTCTCCAAAATTGGGAAAATGAAGGATAGCAATAAGAGAAAATAATTTGCAAGTCATATATATGATAAGAGACTTGTATCTAGGTGTGTATAAAGAACTCTTATAACTCAATTATAAAATAACAAATAACCCAAATTTAAAAATGGGCAAAGGAGCTGGATAAATGTTTTTCCAGAGGAGGTATACAAATGGTCAGTAAGCACATGAAAAGGTTCTCAACATCACTAGTCATTAGGTGAGATACCGTCACGCCGAATACCATGGCTGTAATCAAAACGACAGACAATAACAAGTATTGATGAAGATGTGGAGAAATTGGAACCCCCACCCTAAACAGAAATATTTTCCTCTAGGGAGAGAGATTAGACTTGCATTGCTTTTCTCATTTCTGTTTAATATGTAAATTGCAGCTTTGAAAATAAACCTTATTGAGGTAAAACATACATTCAGACAAGTATACATGTTGTAAAAGCTTAGCCTTAATGAATTTTCGCAAAGTGAATGTCTGTGTTACTCCATCTAGCTATTACTGAGCACCTCAGAAGCCCCTACACTCAATGGTAAACACTCCCTTGATTTCTAGCACCAACGATTGGCTTTCCTGTTTTGGAACTTTATATGTAAATGGTTTCCTGTGGTGTTTTCTATGAGACTCATCCCTGTTGCTGCATCTAGCAGTACTTGGTTCTCTTTGGTGGATGATATGAACACACTACAATGCATCTATTCTTCTGTTGATAGAAATTTGGGTTGATTTCATTTGGGGGCAATTACAAATAGTACAGCTTTTAAGATTCTTGGCCTTTGGCTGCACATCTGTACATACTAGGGTAAAATCCTTGGGGTAGAATTAACTAAGTTGGAAGGTAGCCATATTGCGAAAGAGGTTTTAAAAGTGGCTGCACCAGTTTATTCTTGCAAAAGCAGAGTTCTTGATTTATCAACATTCAACTATAAAAGATAAGAATTTAGTTCCTATAATCTCTCAATTCCCTGCTACTTTGATACTTTAAATTATCTTCTTTAAAAATTATCTTCATTTCTTCAATTGAATACTATTGAATAATTTGAAATAGTAAATCTCTGTTCTCTAACTTTGTAATGTAGCTTTTGTCCACTTGTGATAAGAGAAAGGTATTAGCCACCTCCCCATCAGTTAATTTTCTTCAGAAAAGGAAGAGGCCGTCTTTATGCAGAGAGGAAATGTACACAATTTAAATTTGTGCCCCATCACATAACCAAGTAGTGTTAAAAAGGAGAAAACCACCATCTCCCCCTTGAGTAAATGGGTTGACCAGGATGATAGAAGAGAAAGTAAGTTTAAAATACTGGTGGAGAATAAAATACTAGAATGAAGCCTGCTCTCCCATGCCTGCTGTCTGTTAGAGCAGTGGTAGCTGCTTAACACCTAATTCTCACAATGTCTGTGACTTTTAAGAGAGCAAGGTATTCGCTTTCTCATTTAGTAGTCCAGTGTGGGTGTTCTTGGTAAGAAGGGTGGCTTTATGTGTGTGAGCTTAGGGGCCCGAGCTGCTTTCATCCTATGGCTCTGCTGTCTCTTAGGGTCTTGGAGACCTCTGTCCAGCCAGAGTAGGAAGGAGATGGGGGAGAAAGAATGTGTGCTTCTCAGAAGAAAAGTTTTGTTGCAGAAGGGAAAGTCATCCCTCTGGCTCACATTTTATTGATGGGAACTTCGCATGAGAGTCCCGGTCATGTGAAAGGGGCTGTGAAATGTCGGCCATCCTGAGGGCTCGGCCAGCAGTCCTGGCTCTGCAGGATTTTGGAGGAGCCTGGGTTACTGCTGGACAGTCAGTGAGCCATCTCTGCTGTACCGTGCCCTAGAGGCTGAGACCTGAGAAAAGAACATTCATTAACTTGGGATAATTTCATGTCTTTTAAGGTACTAAGTGTTTTAAGTGGTGAATTTTTATAAGGAAGTAAGTTTATTTTGTGTGTGTGAAATAAGTTTAGATGTACAACTAAATGGCATTTCTTGTTTCCTTTGCTACCACTCAGTTGTATGATTTGTTTTAACTTTAATTTTATTTTACTTTTATTTTTATTGGAGTGTAGTTGATATACAATATTATGTTAGTTTCAGGTGTACAGCAAAGTGAATCAGTTGTATATATATATCTCTCCACTTTTTATCTTCAGTTCTTTTTCATATAGGTCATTACAGAGTATTGAATAGCATTCTCTGTGCTATACAGTGGGTCCTTTTTTATCTGTTTTATATTTAGTAGCATGTATATGTCAATCCCAAACTCCCAGTTTATCTTTCTCTCCCTTTCCCTCCTGGTAACCATAAGTTTGTTTTCAACATCTGTGACTCTACTTCTGTTTTGTGAATAAGTTCATTTGTACCCATTTTTTAAATTCCACATATAAGCGATATCATATTATATTTGTCTTTCCGTGTCTGGCTTACTTCACTCAGTATGACATTCTCTAGGTCCATCCATGTTGCTGCAGTTGGCATTATTTCATTCTTTTTTTTATGGCTAATATTCCATTGTGTATATACTGTATATATACATACAACATGTTCTTTGCCCATTCCTCTGTTGATGGACTTGTAGGTGGCTTCCGTGTCTTGGCTGTTTAAATAGTGCTGCAGTGAGCATTGTGGTGCATGTATCTTTTCAAATTATGGTTTTCTCTGGATATAGTCCCAGCAGTGGGATTGTTAGATCATATGGTAGCTCTGTTTGTAGTTGTTTAAGGAGCCTCCATGCTGTTCTCCATAGTGGCTGTACCAGTGTGCATTCCCACCGACAGTGTAGGAGCCTTCCTCTTCTCTACACCCTCTCTAGCATGTGTGGGCTTCCCTGGTGGCTCAGCTGGGAAAGAATCCGCCTGTGATGTGGGAGACCTGGGTTTAGTCCCTGGGTTGGGAAGATCCCCTAGAGAAGGGAAAGGCTACCCACTCCAGTATTCTGGCCTGGAGAATTTCAGGAACTGTATAGTCCATGGGGCCGCTAAGAGTCAGACATGACTGAGTGACTTTCACTTTCACACTTGCACTTTCTCCAGCAGGTATTGTTTGCAGATTTTTTGATGATGGCCAATTCTCACTGATGTGAAGTGGTACCTCACTGTAGTTTTGATTTGCATTACTCTAATCATTAGTGTTGTTGAGCATCTTTTCATGTGCTTTTTGGCCATCTTAACTGGAATTTTCTTACTCTTTACAGTTAGGTCACCTCTCAGTGAAGCTTAGAAACTACCATATTTATATTCATTTTACAAATGACTAAGAAAGAAAAAAGCTGTCAACGTATGGTGTGTAATTGATTGTAAACACTGATTACATTTAATTTACTCTCCCCTCCCATCTTTTTTCTCCTCTCCCTTCCCTCTAGTTTGTGATTGGCACAATGGAAGAAGCTGGAATGTGCGGGCTCGGAGTGAAAGCGGATATGTTGCATAACTCTCAGTCCAATGATATTCTTCAACATCAAGACTCACACTGTGGTGGTACAAGTAACAAGCATTCCTTGGAAGAGGATGCACGCAGTGACTTTATAACAAAGGGCAGGAGTTTGGTGAGCCCGACGTACTGCACACGAGAGTCACGGGAGGAAATTCCTGGGCGAGAGGCTCGAACAGATCCCCCTGATGGCCAGCAGGATTCAGAACGCAGCAGGAACAAAGACAAAACCTTAGGTAACGGCCTCGTTGCCTCTGCTTGGGGCTGCGCACTTCACGTATCGCTCCTGTGACCTGTGTTTCCAGCAGCACAGGCCTGATGAGTGAACGTGGCCAGTGTCGAGAGCGATGTTGCTCAGCTAACACTTCGGTCATTCTCAGCGAGGCGGGCGGCCTGTTGCTGCATTGGCGTGCAGGGGCCAAGGTAGCAGAGGAGGAAGTAGTCAGGGATGGGCTTTCGTGGAAGAAATCTGGGGACAACTTGACAGAAGTAGTATTTTGGGTCGGGGGTGATGGGGGTCATGCTGCCTTGCTTGTGGGATGTTAGTTCCCCCACCAGGAGTTGAACTTATGCCCTTAGCAGTGAAAGTGGAGAGTCATAACCGCTGGACCACCAGAGAGTTCCCACCCAGAAGTAGTATTTGACTTGCCTTGTTTGCATCTTTAATGTAGTCTGACCAAAATTCACTGTGAAAACTATAGATTTATTTGATCATTTTATTTCAAACCTAGTCACAAAACTTTAGAGGTGATGTAATATTAGGTGTAGTTCAGGAAGTGGGTTAAGACTGGGTTTTCAAGAATATGTTTTCTTTTTCCTGCTGTGTTTGAGATTTAGGACTAAGATTGTGGTATGGTAAATCTCACTAGGAAATCTGATTTTCCCTTTTATTTTAAGGTTACTCGTTGTTCCTAAGTTTTTCATACTTGTTCTACCTGAGATTAACAGTGTTTTATTTGTTTGGTTCTCTATATGTTGAGTTGAGATGATCTTCCTTATTAAATCCATTTTTTGTTAACTTGGAGAACTTAAAAATTTGTAGATATATGAAAAATAATATTAATTCCTTGCAAACAAGACAGATTTCTTCAAAATCAGCCGTCCCAGTTAAATGTGTAAAAGCAGGAGTCTTAGAAAGTTACATATCATGTTACCATATGACACAGCAGTTCTACCTCTAGTTATATTTCCAAGAGGGTTGAAAACGTGTGCACACAAAATCCTATCTTGGAGTGCTTGAGTGCTCAGCCATAGAAAGGAATGTATCCTGATATACAAGTGGTTGAACCTTGAAGATAATAAGCGATAGAAAACAGATACAAATGGCCAAAAATTACACAGTTGCACTTAATATGAAATATCTAGAATTGGCAAATCCACAGAAACAGAAAGTAGAGTAGTAGCTAACAGGGGCCTGGAGGAGGGAGCCTGGGGAGTTCATTGGCATGGGATTTCTTTTTGTGGTGATGAGAATGTCCTGAAATTAGACAGTGGTGATAGTTGTACAACTTTGTGATAATCCTCAATTGTTCACTTTAAAAGGGTGAATTTTATGGTCTGTGAATTATATCTCAGAAAAAAAAACTGAATTCTCATAAAAATTGTAGGTTACCTTATTATTTCTAATTGTATTCAATAATCATATTTAGTCATTTCTTTAAAAATTCTTATTGATCTTGGGCCAAGTGAGAGGATTTATTACTAAAATTTTCCGTGGATAGGAAAGCATTCTGTTTTGAAGTTAGCCTGCTTGTTTTCATCATAGCAATCTGTACACCGTATATACCAAAGTCATGTTCAATATACATAATATAATTTTTCACCACACTACACGGCCTGTGGGGTCTTAGTTCCCCAACCAGGGATTGAACCCATACCCCCTACAGTAGAAGCATGGAGTCTTAACCACTGGACCACCAGGCAAGTCCCCCACATATGTATTTTTAATGAAATACCCTTCAGGAAGAGTGAACATTTAAAAAAATAAAAATGGTACCTACTACCCAGCTGAAGAAATAAAATGTATCACTTATTTTAAAACACCATTTGTCCCCTCCTATCTCAGCCACCTGCTTCTCCCTGCCACAGTCCTTAAAATAATACTGTGTTCAGCTCTTTTTCCCAAGGGAAGTGCCATCTTGACATCCTTTTTTTTTAATACTAAATTTGGTTAACACACGGAACATGCTTACTAAGTCATGAGAAGTTATTTAAATTGCTCAAAGGAAAAGATCTGTGTCACCAGTGATTATGAGTGTCTTAGGCAGAGAGTACCAGCCAAAATTCCCTTGGAACTTCCTTCTGTATTCGTACTTGGTCAGGAGGAAGCTTTTAAAAATATTTTGCCCTTTGTAACTTGCCCTTTGTCTTAACTTGGATATCAGTAGTTAAGCAAGGGAATTTTTAAGCCTTCAGCAAGTTCTTTTCACAGATAGCTCACAGTGTTATTGAGTGGAGAAATTTGGGGTAGAGATGGGGAGGAAGGGGTGCCTGCTGATCCAGATTTTAAAAATAGCTTTCTTAATTTAGCTAGTAAATCTCTTATTTCTAGCTATGGGCATAAATTATTTTACTCTGGATGTCAGAACATAGGAAGTGCTACTTAGAATTTACAGGTTAGATCTGCTCACATTCTTCTGGGACTTCTTTCTTATTTTTTTAATCACCAGGAAAAGAAGTCTTATTATTGATGCAAGCCCTAAACACTCTTTCAACTCCAGAAGAGAAGCTGGCAGCTCTCTGTAAGAAATATGCCGATCTTGTGAGTATTGAATCAAAGGGGTGAGGCCCATATAAAATATAGCAAAATGTATATGTGCTTGATAAGCTTTTTAAAATGATTTTGACATAGCTTTAAATGTAAAGTTGTATTTTACTCCATAATTGACGAGGAGAATCTGATTTCTTGTGGCTTTTTTTTTTTGCTTATATGACTTCATTCTATAAGATAACACGTTTATAGAGCATTATAATGCTAAAGATACAGCATAGTGTTTTTTTTTTGAAACTCAGTCTTAGAGTATTTCTAAGTCTACCTTTCCATTCCTGTGTTGTGATATTTTCAATGCCAGTCATTGGAGGGTGTATTTAACTTTTTAAATACATTAAATACTTTTAATGTGTTTAAAAGTTGTATTTAACTTTTTCCAAGGGAATTCTAGAGATAAAGGTTCTTAACCATTGGGATTGAAATAACTAAGTTAGGTGAGAGTCTACTAAAACAATACTGTGTCTCAGAAAATATTTATTTAGCATCCACTATGTGGCAGGCATTCCTTTTTCCATCTTTCAAAGAAATTAACCTCATTTGTTCTGCCCCTATGTTATTTTAAGTCACATTAATTCCCTTTGTAAAATTATGAAAGCACTCTCAATATGGAAACTCTGCTGTCCTTTTTAAGTTGAGGAATAGGAAAGCCATAAATCCCTTTGAAGTAAGGGCTGTGGGAAACTTTTAGAATGAGTGGGTCTAATATGCAAAATTACTATCTTTTGTGAAATACTTAGGTGAATTATCATGGGTAATTTTTATACATTTTCATCTGTTGTTAAGGCAGTTATTCCATGTTGTAAACACTACTTTGTGTCAGTGACCAGCTTTGAAAATGAATTATTGCTCAAAGAATTACAGTTGTATTTATTTACAAATGAGTCTGTGTATGCCTCCACTTAGCTGGCATTCAGCAGTCTGGCACCTTCCATTCAGAGCAGCGGTAAACCCCACGCATCATTAAAAAGAGCCCAGAACATTCACAGGTGTGAAGATTGCCGAAAACACAAGGAGGTCAGATTTCTGGGTTCAGGAACATTGGTTGCGGAAGACAGTCCTGTTGGTTTTATCCACATGAAGAGAATCGTGTGAGAAGTGGTGGAAAAAGAAGACAAAAAAGGGAAAAGAGTAAAAGAGAAAAAAGCAGCATAGCAGATCAGCTACTTGACCCAGTGTTGGGACAACAGCAGAGAGTCACACGTGGCTTAGCAGAAGGGGCGGTCTCGGCAGTCCTTCTGAGGCCCACACAGATGTTGGGGCTTCCATTGTTCAAAAGCACATTGTTATTCTGTGGAGCCTGAGAGTCTGCATTTTAACAAGCTCCCACGTGAGGGTGATGATGGTACTTTCAGCTTCTTGGATAGCACTGCTTAAGTAGCAAGGGTCTAAGGTGTTTTCTTCATGGCATTTGTTTTATGTGTGTGTGTGGTGGGGTGGCATGGTTAATTTTTTGAAAGCACCGGTAATGGCTACATTCATTTTGGGATGTGACACGTACATAAATTTGGGGTGTTGCTCAGTGAGCAACCTCTCTTTGATTTAGATTTGTGCTGAACATATGAAGGACGAAATGTATGCTGTTTTCAAAAAATGTCATCAAGCTTTGTTTCTTGATACAAAACTCATTTTTTTAAAGAAGGTAGAGCATATAGATTATGCAGCAGTGAGACCATCGAGGGAGTAGCCTTTTCCCCAAGGATTACTCCAGAAACTTCTGTTTTGCCGTCATAGTCCTCTGTCGTTTTTGTCACAGCTTCATCTGACATCACTGGCGCTTGTGGCTGCCACGTTCACCAAATAACATGGGTTTATGAAATCGCCACATTTCGCTTGCCAAGCGTGGGTCCTGTAACATGGTCCTTACTACATAATGGTGCTGTTCTTTCCCGTTCCCTTAGTTCCGTAGATTACTACAGCATAATAATAAATCTTGATTACCTGGTTGGGTAGGTATATCTTCTTTTCATCAGAAGTGTCGTGGATATTCTTGACACTTTACTTTGTATAAAATTTTAGATTCCTAGGAGCTTATTAGTTCCATGGGAAAAAACACCCCTTGGGGATTTTGAAGAGCATCTTACATAAACTATAGTTGCATTTAAGGAGAATTATACCATCTTTCAGAAATTAATGGAGCTTAAAAACTGGATATCCTTATGTGGAAAAAAAATGAAATTAGATCCTTAAACACCATATGCAGTGATGAATTCCAAATGGATTAAGAACCTAAAATTTTAGATATTGTTTAGGTTTATTGAAATACATTAACAGATGAATATTTTACCAAACTTGGAGTAAGAGGAGCATTTCTTATGACATAAAAAGCACTACTGGAGACATCTCAGAAATCGGCTCTATTGAAATTAAGACTTTCTCTTCATCAGAAGACACTTTAAAAGAGATGGAGAAGACACATCACAAACTGGGGAGAACATATTTTCAACAAATAATAACCAACAGAAGATTCTATGTCAGGAAGAGCTAGGGAAAATCTACAAATGAATATGATAAAGACAATCAACCCAATGGAAAACTGGGCCAGACATGTGTAAGAGGTATTTCATAGAAATGGGAAAACATCAAGATGTGAAGGTATCTTAACATAAAGGTACATAAATATACGAGGGATATTTGATCTTATGAATACTCAGAGAAATGCAAATCAAAGCCACAGCGAGATGCTTCTTTATGTCCGTTAATAGTGGCATAAATGAAGAATGGTGACTGATGTTTTAGAGAAGAAGGACATCTGTTTGATCTCTTATAAGCTGCTGGTGGGAGAGTAAATGTGCCAGCTGCTCTGGAAAGTGGCGCCATTGTCATGTGCAACGAACGTTTAGAAATCATTTCCCTAAAACCCTAGTTCTAGGTTCTTACCCAGAAGAAATTCTTTGTGTGGTGTGTATTACACCAGGAAGCACATGTGTGAGAACGTGCGAATTGTAATAGAACCTGGAAACCACCCAGATGCCTACTGACAAGAGACTGGGTCAACAAAGTGTGTTGTGTGCTGTATTTTTTTTTAAGTGAAATATTATGCAACCTATGGGCCAAAGCCTGCAAAGCTCGTTTTTGTACTGCCCACAAGCTAAGAAAGGCTTAGTGGTGTTTAAAAGATAATGACAGCAAAACAGGCAAAGCCTAAAATATTTCCTTTCTGGCCACTTACAGAGTCTGTTTGCTGGTCCCTGCTCTGTAGCTGCATGCAAAGAATCGAGATGACTCCTGGCAGCATAATCTGTAGCTGTGCTGTCCGAAACAGTAGCCACTAGCCACATGTGGCCATTTAAGCTTGAATTCATTTAAAGAAAAATTTAAAATGGGGTTTCTTGGTTGCAGTAGCAAATAAAGTCAAAAACACTAAAATCAAAACGAGTTCTTTTAGGACACCACACGGATGACATAAAATACCAAGAATAGCAAAGGAAGGGACCCCAGGATTCAGGGTTGTGGTTACCTTGAATGGGGGAGGGCAAGGGGAGTTCCAGTTCTCAGTGGAGTTATTGATAGTGTGTGCAGATCCTGCTGCCCCCCCCCTCCTGAGTAAGACTACGAGGGTATTTTACAAAAAAATTATTTTCTGGCGGGAATTTCCATAAAGGTGTTTTTAATAGCTATAAGCATCTCGCCTGCAAGGATGCATGGTGTTTTGAGAGGCCACAAGGTGTCGCTGTTGCTCTTGAAATAGTGACTCAGCATCCTTTCCTTCTTCAATGATAGGTCAGTAAAGCTGCCATCTTATCTGTTAGTGTTGGTTTAACCTTGAAACAGACACATTTGCTCTAAACCTATAAGTGGAAGGAGAGTGATTCCCCTCCCACTTGCAAGGAACACTTATTGCTGCTTATTAAGTTCTAATTTGGAGGATCAGTTTAATAAAGTAGCTTGAGTGTGTTTTTCAAGAAAGTAAAATGTTATGGTGTTGATTCCTCAAAAGTTGTCCAAAACATTTTTTGTTTTGCTTTTAACAAGTGAAGGACTGAAGATTGTTTTTCTCCTACACTAAATCATTTGCTTGCTTTCTTATCATAATGAAAAGAGAGAAGGTTGGCAGGGTAGCATAGCACGAAACAATTTAAATAAAATATTACACTACAATACTGTGGGTTTGGGAAATGTATTCCATGGTTCTTACTGGAATTCTTCCAGCCATCACTCAAAGGTTTTCACTGTATTTCCTAAATGTAAAGTGCTTGTTAATTTTAGCTGGAGGAGAGCAGGAACGTTCAGAAGCAAATGAAGATTCTGCAGAAGAAGCAAGCCCAGATCGTGAAAGAGAAAGTTCATTTGCAGAGTGAACACAGCAAGGCTATCTTGGCAAGAAGCAAGCTTGAGTCTCTTTGCAGGGAACTTCAGCGTCACAATAAGACGTTAAAGGTGAGTTGGTTCCTTTTTCTGTTTTTCAGGAGAGACCGACTTAGCTGAATTTATAGTCACCATGTATCCATTTGAACTTAATCCTTGTGTCTCCTTGGAGACAGCCATCATTCTATTTTGCTTGGCCTGATGCTTCTTACCACACCTCGTACTTGCTCATGGGGAATATAGATGAGGTTGATGTTTAGACCACAGCTTTCCTGCTAAGAGCCATGGCTTAGAAAGCTCAAATTTGCAGTTTCTGGCTGAGCACTGAAGTCATTTTTTAGCATGTGTGAAATGTGGACCAAAATGAGTAGGAGCAGACTTGAGGGAAAGGTAAGGCCCCAGTGAGCTCCTCAAGGGCTGTTCATTGGCTGCATTGCCAGCTGCCCTTGCCCATTCCAGCTCCCCATTGACAAGTACTTTTAGAAGAACACTTATTCCTCGGTTGATTAAAAGATGAGGCAGCGGGTACCCAAAAGGTAGTTGGCACCAACAAGGGAAGAAGAGAAAGGGGCAGGGATGCAGGTGGGCCTGTCCTCATGTGACTGAGTGGGATCGCTCATCAGACTCCCCCACCATGCCAGACACCCAAGGCCCTAGAACATAGGAGCCCTCAGGAAATGGACCTTCACCTGATGGGGAGCCATTAGTTTTTCTTTGTTTTTGAATCCTTGGATTTCAGTGTTCATGAAACCAGGTGATATTTTCCCCGTAGCAGCAAGTTCACACTTTGATTGGACTGATAACGCTGTAGACACATAGAGGTCTCTTAGCACTTGTATCTGAGCAAGAGTTGGGACTAAGCTTTTAAGATACACATTCCTTTTGCCCCTTGCTATCTAGGGAGTAGAAGGGATAACCCCAAAAATAAGGTGCAAGAAGGGATTTCCCTCTTCAGGCTGATTTCAGCTGCTGCCCCATGAGACCAGTGAGAGCAGGTATTTGGGAAGCCTGCGTGGAGGTAGCTGGCTGCCTGGGGAAGCTCCTTCTTCGTGTCTCAGCACAGTGGGCTTTAGATGGCCACAGAGCACTTTAGAACAGGGCAGCCTTGTGTCTCTGATTATCTGTTTAGGGGAACCTGGTTGCTTTCAAATGAGAGCGTTCCGGTCGTAAATAGAGGGAAGGAATTCCAGTTTAGAAGCACCACTTCAGGGCAGCAAGCAGTGAACCCCCATGGCAGCAGTGTCTTTTGTGAGTATCTTATGTCTAGGTCTGTACCATTAACAGAAATTTTTTGGGGTAATAAGGAAGAAAATATGCAGCAGGCCAGAGAGGAGGAAGAAAGACGGAAAGAAGCCACTGCACACTTCCAAATCACTTTGAATGAAATCCAGGCACAGCTGGAGCAACATGACATGCACAATGCCAAGCTCCGCCAGGAGAACATCGAGCTGGGCGAGAAGCTGAAGAAGCTCATTGAGCAGTACGCGCTGCGGGAGGAGGTAGGGGCGATCAGGTGTTTAGGCGATGTTAGCGGGGACTGTCTCCTGTCACGATGAACCGAAACCATTCACTGAAACACTCATTCTGGGGTGTTTTAGAACCTTTGTGTATGTGTAGTGGAATCCTTTCCTCGCGGGATTCTTAGGGATAGCCCAGAAGTCACTGGATTTGGGTCTGTGAAGCAATTTCTTGGAGACAGTGTTAAGCACAACTTGTCTTTCATGTGATTCTGGAAGATTATGACTTGGGCATAGATTTTTCCCCCCTTATCTAGACTAAAAATGAGTAAGTAACCTGGCCCCCAAATATGCTATATTTTAGACATCTGTAGTAATCTATATGGTCTACACTACCATTGCATCCTGGAGAAGGAAATGGCAACCCACTCCAGTGTTCTTGCCTGGAGAATCCCCATGGACAGCAGAGCTGGTGGGCCACAGTCCATAGGGTCGCAAAGAGTTGGACATGACTGAGTGACTAAGCACCATTGCATTATACCTGTGTTTCATTTTTTTTAAAGTGAGGGTTTTACACCATTTGGGGGAGGAAAAAAAGAACCTGTTTCTAAACTTTTTTACACCTAGTTGAAGTAAAAAATTTACTGGAAGAATCTCTGGCTGCTTATCTTGGTCGCTGGCCTCCAAACTAAGACTTATACAAGCTAGTTGGGAAGTCTGGGTATGGTGTCTAGATTAAATGCAAATAGATGATCATGTGCTTTTAAAAATTCCTCCCTTTTAGAGGTCAAATGAGTAGGAATAAAGGGTTAGGTTTTTTAAATGAAAGATACCCTGCCTTTTAAGTTAATAAAACATTGTTCTCTTATGTGTGTTGTATCACTTACACAGATAGATTAAAAGACCTGATTTTAAAAACAGAGAGATCGTGGCATCTCTTTGGGTTATTCAATTTTCAAGGCAAATTTTCGATTGTATTAATTTAGAGTTTTACATATGGCCCTTCAAAAACTTAAGTTTTTTAAAAGGTTTTCTATCACTTTCGATGCTTTTTGCTTACCTTTTTTATTCTTATCATTATGGAAAATTACAAAGAAAAGTAGAGACTGTATCACCTGGTGTTAGCAGATGAAACTATAGTTTCAGCTATATTCCCATCACTTCCTCCTGGGTTATTATGAAGCAAATCCAAGGTATCAGTCCATTCATGTCTATTTGAGGGTGGACCTCATCAAGATGAAGGATTCGTTTTTAGGTGTGACTACCATACTGTATTCACACCTAAAAAATTAATAGTACTTATATAATATTAAAATCTGGTCATCATTTAAATTTTTCTGGTTGTCTCCGTCCTTTAAAAAAAAAAAACAAGCTATTTGAATCAAGATCCAAATAAAACCCATCTGTTTTACTGTTGATGTGTCTCAAATCTCTAAGAAAAAGATTTCCTTTTCTCTTTTTTTAAGTTCTTAGTGTGTTTATTTAAGAAACATTTTTGTCCTAGAGAATAAACTTTCTATTAGATTATAAAGCCCTCACTTTTCTTAAGATTATTCTTTTAGTTTTGTTGTTTAATATGATAATGATATAGAAAATCTGCAAGCTATGTATATTTAAATCACATTACTGTGAGCCTTATTCAAGTATTATTGAAGTTCTTTCCTTGGTCAGAGAGGGATGTTCTGGTGACTTTATCATACATAAATAACCACTAAATACTTCCAGTTGGAAATAATAATAACCTTTTGCCAAATGTATCTGGTAAGTGGCAGGTACCAAGCACCTTACACAGTACCACCATTGCACTGGCATTTACAACTTCGCATTATGGGTATGGCTCCCCCCAGAGAGGCGAGATTGGTGCCGTTCCTCCTGTAACAGCATGCTGCCTCCAGCTGAGAAATTGGGAAATTTTAATGGGGAGAAAAAACTATCCAGGAATTACGTGTATGATGGATGAGTTTAACAGTTTGATCTCCTTAGCCATTTTTTTCTTGATACAGTTTGAGCTTCATTTTCACCTTAGTGCTGAAATAGGAGGTACAGGGCAGCTACTGAGGCACTGATGGGCCATCTCCAGAGGGAGGCATGTTGAGCACAGGCTTCTGCCAGCACAGCTCTCAGACAGGCACCCACTGGTGTTAGCCCTAGCAGGAAAAGCAGCCTCACTAGTGAGGTCTTGTAACTTGCCTCATGTGTCCTCGTCATTCTGTCCCTCTTCTCATTAAGTGACGGAAGAAATTGTCCTTTCCCCATAGCACATTGATAAAGTATTCAAACACAAGGAACTGCAGCAACAACTTGTGGACGCCAAACTGCAGCAGACGACACAGCTGATAAAAGAAGCTGATGAGAAACATCAGAGAGAGAGAGAGTTTGTAAGTGCTATTTCTTAAAAAAAGAAATGATGGCCAAAATTGTGACCAAAGCCATTCTGCGTTGTGCTAATTTTTTTGTTCTAGATTATAAAGGGCACGTGTGTTAGAAAGCATTAGCCTTTTCTTTCTATTCAACTTTACATACAGAAGATACACTGGAGGAATTAGACCAACTTAGTGCAAAGACCTGCATTCGTTGCACTTTTCTGTGCTTGGAATATTTATTTCACTTTTTAGATAATGCCTACCAAGTTTAAGGATTATACCAATATTTAGCACATTATATTCAAGAATTCAGTTTAATAGGAAGCTTTACAAACATGGGTGTCCTATTGATACATACTGTTAGATTTTATTTCCAAACAGGTAACTTGAAACTAGGGGAATTGTTTATTCTAGTTTACTTTTCTGATAAAAATTTAACAGAATTCTCTACACCCTAATCACTCAGCATTATTCCCAGAATATGTACTCAGATTATGTTGTCTGTCAATAATTGTGAGTACAGTGGAATCTCATTGGGTATATATACTTAATACATGCAAATTCAACTTTACCTGCTTAACCAAAAAATAAAGAGAAAGTCAGAAGTGGTTACAATAATGAAAAGTGTCCCATGCAGCTTTCACTCAAGTCCCTTAGGCCCCAAGTTGAGCCAAATATGAAGACTTGGATCCCAATGGGGCCTCATGATGAGAACATGTCATGCTGAGTGCAAGTCTAGGGTTAAGAGAGATGTATTTTTTGCACAGCGTCTCCTTTCACATGAACTGACAGGGCCATCCTATACATAATTGAAGAGACAGTTGTCTTTTCCCCAGTTGGAGTAGAAATGTCATACATGCACACACGAAACATGTATTTCTGGTTGGTTTTAAAGATTTTTCAAGACTAATGGACTAAGTGTGACATTTTACTTCAGGAACTGAATTTCACAGCTGCCTACTACTGTGTAATTTCATTATATAATTTTCTTAAACTCAAGTATATAAATTAAAGCTTCCATTCTATTAGTCTCCCCCACTTAAAAAAAAAAAAGTGATCAGAAACCAGTTGTCTGATTTCATTGTTTTTGCTCGCTACCCTCTCACTCCACCTCATCTTGCCTCTCGTGGAGCAGAAGGGCTTTCTAATTTTTCTTTTTTCCCGTACTGTATGGCATGTGGGATCTTAGTTGCCTGACCAGGGATCAAACCTGTGTCCCTCATGGTGGAAGCACAGTGTCTTAACCACTGCACTGCCAGGGAAGTTCCAGGGAGACTTTCTGAATGACCCAGATAATGTCAAGATTCCCACCCATATTTTCTGCTAATATTAGACTTCTAATTGTTTTCATCTAAAAAAATACAATTTAACCCTGAGTTTTATGAACTTAGGCCTCACAGGTACTTTCTCTAAGGAATAAAAGTATATTCCTGCATTTACGAGTGTTAACAGTGGAACAAATCAAAGATACAGGTAATCAGCAACTGATGTGACAGAGTATTTCACTCATAGATGTAGTGATAGCAACTTTTTCATGATTTAACATCTCATGGTTCTTGCTAAAATAATGACGGATTAAGCCCAACTATCTGGACATTGGACCTTGTAGTCATCTTTTAATTACTATTAGTATTTTGCCAGAATGTTTCTGTTTTCTAGTTATTAAAAGAAGCAACGGAATCAAGACACAAATATGAACAAATGAAACAACAAGAAATACAACTAAAACAGCAGGTAACTTGATGGCCGGGGTGGTAGAATTTGTAAGGGAAAAAAAAAATCTATGGTTCATTTGAAACGTACCTTGAATCTCGTCTCAGATGCTTTTGCTTGTTCCCAGCAGACCTGAGAGTGGGTCACACGTCCCTCTTGGAGTTTTCCTCTTCATTTAGGGTGACCCCCTCAACCTGACCTGCCTAGGACCTTCCTGGTTTAAAGTCCTGAGTCCCAGGAACCAGGCAGATGGGACAGTTGGTCCCACTGTCTGCAGGGTCCTAACTATAGTCACCATGCTATGTGAGATCTCCGGTACTTACCCCCTTTCTCCTCACCCTCTGCCTCTGGCAACCACCATTCTATTCTGTTTCTTTGTGTTTCACTTTGTAAGATACTACATGTGAGTGAGATCATACAGTATCTAGTATTGTCTTTCTGTGACTCACTTATTTCACTTAGCATAATGCCCTCAAAGTCCATCTGTGTGGTCACAAATTGTAAGATTTTCTTCTTTCTTATGGCTGCATAATATTCCATTGTGTATATATACCACATATTTAAAAAAATTTTCTTTTTGACTGTGCCACATGGCATGCAGGATCTTAGTTCCTTGACCAAGGTTGCAATCCATCCCCCCTGCAATGGAAGCAGTCTCAACTCCCGGACTTCCGGGGAAGTCCATATACCACAGTCTCTATACATTTGTCTGTTGATGGACACTTCGGTTTCTTTCATACCTTGGCAGTTGTGGATAACAGAGCAGGAACATGAGAGTACAGATCCTGAGATCCTCTTTTCATTTCTTTGGATACACACCTAGAGGCAGAATTTCTGCATCAGTGAAAGCTCTGTTTTTAAGCTTTTGAGGAGCCTCTTCACTGTTTTCTGTGGTGGCCGCACCAATGTATTCACCGACAGTGCACAAGAGCTCTTTTTTCACTACTCTCTCACCCGTACTTGTTATCTCTTGCCTTTTTTGTTTTAGCCAACCTGACAGGTGGTTTTGATTTGTATTTCCCTGATGACTTGTGATAATTGAGCATCTTTTCATGTACTTGTTGGCCATTTTTATGTCTTTGGGAAAATGTCTATTCAAGTCCTCTGCTGGTTTTTTAATTAGATTTTTACAAATTTTAATTAATTTTTTTTGCTATTGAATTGTATGAGTGTCTTATATATTTTGGATATTAATCCTTTATCAGATATATGTGGTTTGCAGATATTTTCTCCCATTCTGTATGTTGCCTTTCCACTTTGTTGATTGTTTTTTTGTATAGAAGCTTTTTAGTTCAGCGTAGTCCCATGTGTTGATTTTTGCTTTTGTTGCTCTTGCTTTTGGTGTCTTATCCAAAAATTCATTGCCAAAACCATTGTCAAGGAGCTTTTTACCTATGTTTTCTTCTAGGAGTTTACAGTTTAAAATCTTTTTAAGTTCTTAACCTATTTCAAGTTAATTTTTGTGAGTGGTATGAGATAACAGCCTAGTTTCATTCTTCTGCATATGGTTATCCAATTTTCCCAATACCTTTTATTGAAGATACTTTCCTTTTCCCATTGAGTATTCTTGGTTCCCTTGTCAAATATTATTAACTGTATTTGTGAGGGTTTATTTTGGGGCACTCAGTTTTTTTCTTTTTTGTGGCTCCATACAAATTCTAGGATTATTTTTTCTATTTCTTTGGAAAATGCCATTGGAATCTTGATAGGGCTTTGAATAGTATAGACATTTTTAATGATATTGACTCTTCTGATCCATGAACACAGTATCTTTCCACTTATTTTTGTCTTGAATTTATTTTTTTCTTTTTCAGATGTTTTGTCAGTGTATAGAAACACAGCTGATTTCTGTATATTGATTTTGTGTTCTGAAACCTTACTGAATTTATTCTACCAGTTTTTTGGTGGGGTCTTCAGGATTTTCTGTGTATGAGATCATGTCATCAGCAAAGAGTTTTGCTGCTTCCTTTCTGATTTGTATGCGGGAAGTATACCCCCGGAACTCAACAAGAGCCTAAATTTACATAATCTGCTCCAGTAGATAAAAATGCTCAACAACAACAACAAAAGCTCAATGGGAAGTTCCCTGGCAGTTCAGTGGTTAGGACCTGTGCTTCATTGCTGAGGGTACTGATGCAATTCCTGGTCAGGGAACTAATTCCACAAGCTGTGTGGTATGGAAAAAGAAAATAAAAAATTTCAACAAACTAGGTACAAAGAAAGTCATATGTGACCTAATAAAGGTCATATGTGACATACCACAGCTAACATTATACTCGAGAGTCAGTGAAAGGTTGAAAGCTTTGCCTCTAAAATCAGGAATAAGACAAAGATGCTCACTATCACTTTTCCCGAAACCTCTGAGGCCTGGGCTACCTCCCAATTGGTCAGTACAATTGAGCGACTCACCAAACTTCTGTTCAACACAATGGTGAAATTCCTAGCCTGCACAATTAGACAAAAAATAAACAGCA